>NC_140248.1:20790385-20890385 GCF_949987555.1 Borostomias antarcticus
AGGTCCAGCCCCAACCCCAGTCCCAGCCTCAGCTCCAGCTCCAGCCCCAACCCCAGCCCCAACCCCAGGTCCAGCTCCAGCCCCAGCCTCCGCTCCAGCCCCAGCCCCAGCCCCAGCCCCAGCCCCAGCCCCAGCCCCAACCCCAACCCCAGCCCCAACCCCAGGTCCAGCTCCAGCCCCAGCCTCCGCTCCAGCCCCAGCTCCAGCCCCAGCTCCAGCCCCAGCCCCAGCCCCAGCCCCAGCCCCAACCCCAGCTCCAGCCCCAGCTCCAGCTCCAGCCCCAGGGGATATTCTGACCCAACACTGTGACCCGTACCAGTGTCATGTCAATAATGTCAGATAGGGTGCCAGGCATGAGAAATACCCCAGATAGGCACAGACGCACAGACTGATTTCACAGACCCGGATTCCTAGTGGGAGAGACCGGGAGGGGGAGAGAGAGGGGGAGGAGGTAGGAGACACCGACAATGAGAAAAACAATGTCCGGATACGTAAACACAGACATAAACGAGAAGACACAGCTGTACTGTACTAAATGTGCACAAATGCATTAATAAACTTACTGTATGCTGGCATTCATTCATGCACACACACACGCACACACACACACACACACACACACACTACATACAAACACACACACACTACATACAAACACACATGTATGATCCGATGATTCACTGTGTAATGTTGGATCAGTAGTCTGTAGCGTGTCGCCTCTGCAAGGAGCTGCATACAGTATCTACTGCACCATGTGACCAGGAGCGGTCCGAGGCCTGATTGAGGTGTCATGTTGACAGATGAGCGACACCCTGGTCCCCAGCCTTAATCAGCGTGGCCTTTTGATTCGACGCAATGTGTGTTTTACATGACTGCCATGTAATCTCTGACATATGACACACATAAGACACACAAGATGACAAAATTACAGACTTAATCATGAGTAGGAGACAGACAGGGATGACCGCGAGATGAGAATAATGTAGCTGAAGAGAGAGGCTGTGCTATATCCTAACAAAAGACAATGTTCTGTTCTAAACAAACAGTCCGGTGTTACTTAAAAAGCCTAACGTCTATTCGATAATGTAGTTACTAGCTATAAAATGATGAGAAAAATAAGGTGTTGTGTAAATCTGAAGGCATCTCTCTCTGTTTTTAGCCCAACACTTCCCAGGTCAGTCTGCGTCAGCCCAAGGTAGTCATTTTGCTCCATCGACTTCCTGTAATGGAAGCTATTATTCAGACAAGGGGGTAAAATGGAGATTATGACTCCCTCAGGGGGAACCCTGTTCTACCTGGAGACACAACACACCCTCCTCCAATCAGAGAACAGACGAGCCAAGCCCTTCCCTCTGATAGGTTCACACAACCTCAGTGCAGTATTGATGCAAGGGTTGGGGGGGAGGGGGCGGGGGGGGGAGGGGGGCTACTGGAGGGTGTGTGTGTGTGTGTGTGTGTGTGTGTGTGTGCTACAGCTCTGACCTGTATCATTTTAATGAGAGCTAATTAACTTGCTATCTGCTAAGTGTAGCGGAAGATACGTATTGACAGGATGTGATAAACAAAGCAAAGCATGTCCGGTGCACTCTTGCCCCGGTCCTCTTCAACATTTTTCTCCTATGTGTAACAACACTTCTGCACAAGGAAATGGAGGAGGGGAGTGGGGTGCCCCTGGACTACAGGCTGGACGGGAGCCTCTTCAACATCAGGAGGCTCCAAGCAACAACTAAGCTCCAGTCTGTACACATACTGGAACTCCAGTATGCTGACGACTGTCCCTTGTGGCGCACACACCAGAAGCCCTGCAGGCCACTATTGCAGCTGCTGTAAAAGCATACAGCAGAATGGGACTGTCTGTTAATATATCCAAGACAGAAGTCCTCTGTCAATGGTCATCAGAACCCCCACAGAGACCTCCAACTTTCACCGTGGCAGGCTCCTCACTCACAAACGTTCCACACTTCAAATACCTTGGAAGCATCCTCTCAGAAGACTGCAGCATCGACCAGGACAAACAAAACCGAATCAAACAGGCCTCATCCTCCTTTGGGCGACCGAGGAAGAGTCTTTAACAACAATAACCTCCACCTCCACACCAAAGTCTCACAGTCTACAAGGCAATTTGCATCACAACCCTTCTATATGGTTGTGAGACATGGACAATCTATGCTCGCCATCTCAAGATGCTGGAGACATTTCACATAAGGTGCCTCCAACGCATCTTACAGGTGACGTGGCAGGATCGTGTTCCAGGTTTCAGCGAACCAGCTGCAGGAGCATAGAGGTCACCATCATGCTTCACCAACTCAGATGGCTCGGCCATGTCAACAGAATGCCACCCAGCCGCCTCCCGCGCAAAATCCTGTATGGCCAGCTCCACCTAGGCCGTCGCTCGGCAGGGGGCCAGAAGAAGAGGCTGAAAGACCAGCTCAAGACTCTCCAAAAAAAGTGTGAGATAAAGGAGACAAAGGAGCAGAGCTGGCAGAGGAGAACAGAAGAAAACACCATCTGGCAAAAAGAGAGAGGAGAAAGGTGGCCAAGACTACACCTGCCCCATCGGGTCAGGCCTTCACTTGCCCTGTCTGTGGCAGACAGTGTGCATCACGCATTGGACTGTACAGTCACCAAAGAACCCACAAACCAGTAGCAGAAGTCATCATCGGTCACGATGGACCACCATAAGCAAGCAAGCAAGTAAGCAAGCAGCTACCGCTCTGACCTGTATCCTTTAAATGAGAGCCAATTAACTTGCTATCTGCTGAGAGTAGCGGAAGATACGTATTGACAGGATGTGATAAACAAAGCAAAGCATGTCTGGGTCTGGTACACGGACGTCCAGACATCCGGACAGTATCCCTCAGAGTCTCTCCAACACACGCCACTGGGCTTTCTGCTTCATTTAATGGCACCGAGCAGCCCACTGAAACCCAGCAATACATAGACAAAGGACACCACTAATGCAGTAGTTAAACACATGTGAGGTAATAGATGAGTAATAGATGATAAGAAGAATGTGACGGAACTGATAAAAGCTGTGTTTTCCTTTGGTTGTGATAGGATGCTGTGGAACGAGATAGAACGCAATAAGATGGCTCCATCGTGCTCTGTGTTTCAGGGACTTTCAATCTTCTCTCTCTCTCTCCATCCAACAGGCTGGGGACGTGAGTTATCTAATTCCGATTGACCTGTTTCTGAAGTGAGGCTGTTTAATTTCTCAGGGTCCTTCATGCATGCACCTGGGACAGGCGCTGCGCCCAGGCCGGTGGCGTTGCCATGGGAACCTCAGGTCAGGCATGGAACGTGCTCCCTACAGCGGGGTAAATCATGCTGATGGGTGAGGAGCAGTGACAGCCCCCAAATCACACTGACACAATAACGGGCTCTGTGTCCTCCAGCTGCAGAGCACTGGGGCAGCTGTGGAGATGCACTCCTACAGCACAAGTACACACACACACACACACACACCCACACAGACATATACATGATAAATACATGTATAAATACACATACAAGTACACATACTCACTATTCACACACACTAGAGCACAACTCAGAACAATATTCAGTTATTTATATCTTTCACTCAACAAGCAAGATACTGTATGTTCACTGGGAATATGGAGCAAACTGCTTTTTTCCACAATCCACTCTTTCACCAGGCTTGGCTACTAGTCTCTCTCTCTCTGCGTCCATTAGAGATTTGTATTCAACTCTGGCAGAATAGACTCTAAACATAACACTTAACCAGGGCATCTTCACCTGATCTACTGTATACTGTAGGGCCAGGAGCGGTACCTCTGCTGACCACAGGCTCCTCCCACACAGACAGGAGGCTGCTACCGACCCTGTTTGAGCCAGCGTGTACTCATCCAGTCTGACTCCATCTTGGCTTCAACATGCCGTTTCAATTTTCTGATGTGTACGATAAATACTTGTGTGTGTGTGTGTGTGTGTGTGTGTGTGTGTGTGTGTGTGTGTGTGTGTGTGTGTGTGTGTGTGTGTGTGTGTGTGTGTGTGTGTGTGTGTGCGTGCATGTGTGTGTGTAGAGCGGTCTATTTCAGAACAAGTGAATGATGGCGAGTGTTTCTTGGATGAGGGTGGCGTGGTGGGTAGGGGTCAGGTTGGGGGGATGGCTGGGGTGAGCGTGTCACAGAGAGATGGAGCTGGGTTGTGACACAGATCTGCTCTCCCTAGCGCAGAACTCACGTGTCCCTCAGACGAAGCTAAAACTCCTGCCTGATCTAAACTCAGTGAAGAGGGATTAGGGTGAGGCTCATACCTTCAGAGAAATACACACACACACTGCCACTAGACTCACAAGTCAGTCTCTAAATGCTTCTCAAAAGTCTGGGATCGTGAGTTCTCCACCACTAACAGATGTTAGGTTTGTCATTCTCTAGATCTCATCGCAACCGAATCATAATAGGTTCAAGCTGATCACAGCTATCCAACGACACACAGCTACGGAACACATATAGGCCTTCTGCAAACGACTGTCTTTAACATGCTTTCTATTGTAGCATGCAGTGTGGTGTGCCATCACAATATAAACAATCCTATTTGTTCTGGGTGTGAAAGGACAGGGAGAGAGGAGGAGAGCAGGGTCCCCACCCCTAGCCTGCTGTGGCATCACGGCAGCCATGTCGGATTATGTACTGTAGGTCACAGGGAGATTCTGAGAGGGTGGGGCTCATGTCTTTAACGTCATCCCAGGGGTTCTTTGTGTGACCATGAAGAAACATCCACAGCGATTCACATGCTAGTGCACACAAACATGGCTAACATGAATTGATGATGATACAGAGTGCACGCACACACACACGTATGCAGAAGCCTATACAAGTGTGTTTGTACTGTATGTACATTTGTTCCGACAATCATGTTAATTGTAAACTGTATTGCATTAAACAAATGCTATGCTAAATTATCCATTAAATTATTGAGTAAGTATACAGTTTTTTGTGTGTATCAGATTCAGATCTTTATTTGTCACATTCAAACATACAGTGTTCAGCTCCGTAATGTGCTCAAAAGTTATAATTGCAATTCAGAATTTACCAACTACACAAGAAATACAATTAAATACACTATAAAGCTAAAGATAAGGTGCCGGTGTGGATGTATTATGTACATGCTATAAATATGGATAACAATAAATAACCCCTGACCAAAGCAAAGAGAACAGTCGGCAGGCTGGGGTCCTTCAGAATTCTGTCCTTCAGGATCTAGGATTATTAGTGAAGTGTTAACAATTAGTCTGATGGGGGAATGTATAGTGTGGGAATCTGGAGTGTTTTTAATGGTTTTAATGAGGCCAGTCCTGTTGAGTAGCAGCACATGTGTCTCTTCCTTTGAGGATGCTGGGTTGTGCTTTCATGATGAATATCACCAGGCCAGATGTCAGTCCTGCAGGGGTGGAAGCCCTTCATTAGACTGGTTTACCATCTTTTTTTTTGGGGGGGGTGGGGGACCAGAGCTCACCCAGTCCACCAACACCATCACAGGACGGCTCCAGTTAAACTGATGGAAAGCAGATTTCCCCCCATCTACATAAGGTGTACGTCCGGGCAATCAAATCCACTCACACGCTAGACTATTCTGATCCACAGACAACATTCAATAACAAGCAAGGGAGAACGAGGGGGAGTGCAGGGGACAAAGTGGCCTATAATATGTGTATGACTTTGTCCCACAGACATCATCACCCACCTACTGTGAGACACAAAGAAAGGCCCTTTATGGTAGGATGCCCACTAGTGGCTGTCCAGAAGACTGCAGGCATTCCCCAGCTCTGGGTGGGCATGTATTGTATGTGTCCTGCATGTGTGAGAATTGAGAACATAGGTACTGTCTATATATATAGCCTTAGCATTCAGAGTGCTATTAGACCCAAACAAAGCCCTCTAATGGACTCCTCTGCCCTGAGAGACAAGGGATCAGAGTAAGCCTTGTAGCCAAGTGGAGGAGTGGATGAAGACAGAGAGAGAGCTGCACTCAGGCAAAGGGCGCTGTATAGAACCATTTCTAACAATAGAAGATCCCACTGAAAAAATGTTCTATGAACTATTTTCAAGTCAGAAAGAGCCAGGGTCCCAAACAGCTACTTATGGAGCTGAAAAGGGTTCTATTTGAAATTGTATGGTTCTGTCTACAATCTTTTTTCCGTGTCCTTCTGTTGTTACAAATGAGTCAGTCAGTCTCTGAACGTGGAGAGGCAGAGATCTTGAAAGTCTGTCACCCCGAGACTACAAATGAGTTTGCTTGTAGTGCTCTTTTCTTTTTAGAGTGTAGGATAGTTATCTCTGCTGACACTATAGACTATAGGCAGGCACAATATGGCTTTGTGCCTGTACATGTGTGTATGTGTGTGAGTGTGTAGGATCTGAACTATTTCCTTTTGTAAAAGGCCAGTGTTGAGAGTGTGTCATCCTCAGTCCTCTCCCCGTCCCAGGCCAGGGCCGTCTCTTTGAGGTCAAGGAAAAGGTGACTACAGCAAAGATTCTATTGTAGGAGCTGGCAGTCACACAATTCCATTAGCGCTAACCTCAGGTGAGAGTTCGCTACTCTGAAGAGGAAAAATAATTAAAGACTGTGGAAATGACCTAATCTGAAGTCAGTTTGAGATGTTTTCCCTGGAAACAAGCACTCCCAAACTACACAGAAGGAGAGAGAAAGGAAAACAGTTCAAAGGAAAAAATATAAAATATAAAAAATATCAAATTATACTCCCATTCGGACAAACCTGTAGAAAATTTGCGCCGTCCAGTTCGCCCAATCTCGCCGCAGGATCAATGGGTCGCCACTCAGATCCGCCGCAGAAAGTTAAAAAAAAATTGAACTTTTGCGAATGTCGGCGCGCGGCGAATCCTGGCCATCGCGCCGCCGAGTTCAGCGATTCGCGCCGCCCGTGCCGCCCACCGACCAGTTCGCGCGAATTGTATTGACTCTATGTAAACTCGCCGCGCCGCAGGAAAAATTTGCGCCCGGTGTGAACACAGCATTACTCTGAACATTTTTTGGGTAACCCTTCCTTTCATAGTCCCCCAATTACTAAACATTTACCTGGTAAATACATGCAAAGTATAGCCTAATATATAATGGGTAATTACTGACACACCTATACTGTAGGTATAATTTCAAAACAGGAGTATTTCAAATGTTCAATTACTACACAAATTCAATCGGACATAAAAAGGCATGGGCCAACTTAGTGAAATGGTCAGTGATGACGAGCACGTCCATGGACTTGTTCGATGCATCTTCAGCTGACCAGAAGTCAATGCAGCCAATCCAGCTCAAGGAGCTCAGTCGTGATTATGTTCACCAAAGCCGCTCTGGCCTCAAGATCCAGGGTCTTGCTGACCACACACCGCCTGCAGCACCTCATGTACTCCTTCACATCCTTCTCTAGGCTATTATGCCAGCAGAACCTCTGTCTAGCAAGGTATAGCGTCCGCTGTTATCCCGGATGGCCTCATCGTGAACACGCTTCAGCACCTTGAGTCTCAGGGACGCCGGGACAACATACTGGTAAGTCTTCGTCCTGGGGATCACATTCTTGGAAACACGATACAGCACACCCATCTTAATGGTCAACTTGTCCCAATTAGTGATAATGTGGAGCATTCCCCAGACTCATGTGCACGTTCTCTCCTCGAAGGTCATTGTCCCCTCTCCACAAAGAAGAGTGATCTGCTGGTCACACTGTCGTCATGCTGTGCACATCTCAGTTGTTAATGCATGAGGATTTCAACATCAGGTAGTCCAGCTGGCATCACAGCCTGTGGGAGCTGAGGCAGCAGTAGTGCATGAGAACACCCTCCAGCTTCCAAGGAGTGTGAGAGTCGAAGACAGCAGCAACCTCGTTTAAACAGCGACCCAGCTGAGATGTTAACAGTCGCCTGGCAGTTAAAGGCCACCCCCTTGGTGTCAGAGGCTGTCTAGATGGGATGATTGGACCAGTGGAACACGTCATGCACCTGGTCTGTATGCACAGCATTAGCTTCGGCTAGCAGCGACTCATAGGAACCCTTGTCAGGCGATGGAGTGCACTGGGTTGCACAAAGGGCTCTCTGCTCAGGGCGTCTGTCACCGCATTCTTTGGCCCAGGGATGTACTTGATGTCGAAATCAAAGGTTTCATGCAAGTTTAGCAGCCCATTTACTGTATGTTCACAAGCATCTAGCTTAGCCTTAGTCAGAGTGTATGTCAAGGGAATATTGTCAGTCCAAATGGTGAACCACTGCCCCCATAACCAATGGTCAAACTTGTTGCAGATGGCCCATTTCATGGCAAAAAATGCGAGCCTATGGGCTGGGTACCTAGACTGCGCATAGTTAAATGACTTGCTTGCGAATGCTTTTGGTCTTGCTGTCAAACCCCCCTCCTGGATTTGGGAGGCACAGCCCCTAGACCATTACTAGAAGCATCCACAGAGAACAGGAAGGGTTTGTCGAAGTCGGGGTGGGCTAACAAGACACTGTCCAGCAAGGCCTGCTGGAGCTGCAAGAAGGCAAGCCTGCACTCCGGCGTCCAATAAGCTGCAGTCAACTTCCTGACAGGTGTGTGCCTCTTCTCCTCCTTCCCACATGGGGCCTTTTGCCCAGTTGTCATTCCAAGCAAATGTTTTGTGATGGCTGAGCAACCTTCGATGAACTGCTGATAGTACACCACCATTCTGGGGAACGTCCTCAGCTTCTTTGGAGAGGGAATGTCAGTACCATCCTCCATCAGGTCAGCTTCAGTCACGTTGGTAATGGCAGTGACCTTCTTTGGGTCAGTACCTTCACCCTCCGCACCAATAACTTCACAGACCTCCGTAGAAAGTGCCACTTTGATGGAGCCAGCTTCAGGTTGTGTGCAGGCAGCCGCTGGAAGACCATTTTGAGGCGCTCCATAGCCAAGTCTTCAGTGGGAGCAAATACCAAGACATTGTCAAGGTAGCTCAGCAAGCTGAGGAAGTTCTGGTCTCCAAACACATTCAGTATCATTCCCATGAAAGTCGTGGGACTGTTACAGAGGCCCTGTGGCAGTCGGTTGTACTCATACAGTCCAAATGGCGACGTGAATGCTGTGTATTTTCTTCTTCATGGACTTCCACATTGTAGTACACGGAGGTAAGGTCCATCATGGAGAAGAATGCATTCCTATCCAGAGCGGACAGAGCATTAGCCTGGTGAGGGAGCGGGTGGGCGTCCTTAAAGGGCAATGTTCGTTTTTGACAACCTGGACCTTATTTACGACATATTATAAGAAGTTTGACTCACCGAGATCACTTTTGTGTAGTTCGGAGGCCTGTAGAAGAAATTTAAAATCCAGCGCGAGCCAGTATATCCATGTAATGACGGTGATCGGGGCACCGAGAATGCAGTTTCTCAAAATCTATTTTCGGCCGCTAAAAGAAGATTCCTCAACGCGAGGCATTGTTTCGGTTTTCAAATACCGGGTCTTTAGCCTCTGTAATATGATCTTTACACGCCTTTCCCCACTTGCTCCAGCACGCATGCGCACAGGCCAGCGCGCAGACTGGCTATTCTCCGGCTCACATTCTCTGCGCTACGATCGTTGTTGGTGCCGAGAATATTGTCGTCGTCATTCGTCAGCAACAATCCGATCGTAGCGGCTAAAGACCCCGTATTTGAAAACCGAAACAATGCCTCGCGTTGAGGAATCTCAACTGTCGATTCATCCAATCTGATTGATGAAAACAACCGTTTAGCGGCCGAAAATAGATTTTGAGAAACTGCATTCCCGTTGCCCCGATCACCGTCATTACATGGATATACTGGCTCGCGCTGGATTTTATATTTCTTCTACAGGCCTCCGAACTACACAAAAGTGATCTGGGTGAGTCAAACTTCTTATAATATGTCGTAAATAAGGTCCAGGTTGTCAAAAACGAGCATTGCCCTTTAACAATGCGGGCATTAAGCCAATGGAAGTCGCTGCATAGTCTCAGCTCTCCATTTTTCCTCCAGACCAGGACGAGGGGTGAAGCATACTCACTACTTGACTTCTGTATGATTTCACACTTTTCCATCTTGTCCAGTGTCAGCTTGAGCATCTCAGTGATTAGTTGACATACGACAGTATGGCAGTCTGAAGGGCTTCTCGTCACTGAGACGGATATGATGTACACATCCAGTAGCTTTTCCACAGTCCAGCTTATGTCTGGAGTAGATGGACTGGTACTTTGCTATGAGCTGGACAAACTTCTCTTTATACTCAGGAGACACCTGGCAAGAGTCAATGTTAATATCAGTCAACTCAAAGTCACATAAGATACCATGCAGTGTACTGTCAGGACTGGCAGGAATTGTCAAGACTGTCAGTATTTTCAGGTCGGCTGCAACTGTCATCAGTCAAACTCAAGTCATCTTGGCGATCAGTGAGGACGATGGCTGTTCTCTGCACCTGTAGCTGCAAAGCTGCTAGTGTATTGTCAGGCTCACAGGAACAGTCAATGTCCAAGTCCTCTAATGCCATGCAGGGGTAAACATCAGCCAGAATAGTGTTCCTCCTCAATACCATTACTTTCCAAGTAGGGTTGATTACTTTCATGGGGAGCCATCCATCCTGCCGCAACAGGGCCACGGTCCTCCCTACCATGACTGACTTCAGTGCTGACTTTATTCTGCTGAGCTCAATGGTCGCTGACAGAGCTCTAGTGTTCCGAAGCTTGCCACAGACGGAATGCTCCTGCATGGGCTCCAGAGCCACAGCCGTCTTCAACCTCACTGTTCCAACCTGGTCAGGTATTTCACCGTCTCTCCATCTCTCCACATTAGCCATCATGCTGATGAGCTTGATCTCTTCACTAGTATCTACAGGAGTTGACACTTTCCTCCAGAAGTCTCCAGTGGTCTTCAGCTCATGAATCAAGTGCTTTAGGAGATTACTGCCTAAGATGAGGTCATCACTCTGGCCCTTAACCACCAGTGTAGGCACGGCGACAGTACAGTCATACACCTCCATCTTCAGCTCACACATTCCCAAAGGACTCGTCTTCAATCTGCCACAACTAACCAAGACCACTTCTATAGGACTCAATGAGGAGTTCTTCACCACTCCTGTGCATACTAGCTCAGGCAAAACAGTAGAGCTCAGGGTACAAGCCATCGATCCACTGTCCAACATAGCTCTCACTTCCATTTTGCCTCCTACAGTATTACAACATTGACATAGAACAAATCATCATGAGGGGAGAGCCTGTGTGTGTTCTGCATCAGAACTTTCTCGCCTATCTTCTCATCAAAGATACTCTTATATACAGATTCCAGGTCGACATCTCCCTCTGTGACCTCCATGTTCCGACTCCATTCTCCTCCCTCCTCCCAGCACAACCACTAACATCTCTCTCAGAAGGGGGCTCTTCTAATGGCCCAGCACTTGCCCCCTCTTCATGTGGGCCTACTAGTTTTCCTGGTGCTGGCCAGCAAGGGCTACAACCACTCCACTAGAAGGTTGTACAGCTCCTGCCTTGGGGCACTGCCCACATCCACGGCCAGAGCTGAAGCAGAAGAAACAGAGGTGACTGGCTCTGCAGTGAAAGCGAGTATCATGTTCAGTATCCCCACACACCTCACATGGCCTCGAAGCCTTGGCCCTGTTCCTGTTTCCCCCACGGGACTGGCGGTTCAGTTGGTGTGGCCTCTGCTATAGCACACGTTTTAACAGCGTCAGGAGCTCGTTCATCGGCTCAGGAGAATAAACCACTGACCACTGGTGGTACAAGCATGATCAAAATTTCCTGGGGGAGACCCCCGCTTAATATGTCCCACCAGATGCCACTACCACCACACATATATTTCAGACCTGTGGAAAACACTGGTGCTGAAATGCATGCGTTTGACTACTTTTTGCAAATCCATATAGCAACAAGTCATGTAGGCTAGGGTATGGCAGAAGGCTTATATTGTGTGTGGGGTGGGGCATTCGGCTATTTTGAGCACCCGGCAGAAACGAGCGAGGAGTCCGTAGTGATGGAGTGGAGGTGGTACTTTTGGACTAATGGGACGCAGCCCTGCAGATGGATCCTTTGTTGTGTTGGATGTTCTTCTCAAACAAGTGTGGCTCAAACAAGTGTGGCTGTTTGAGGCAGCATGACGTTTGAGGATGCGTGAGGCCTGCCAGGCCCTCTGCCTTAATTCCATCAGCAGGAGCGGCATTCTTTAGCAGGCACCACACGTTTCCCCATTGTTCCTACTCAAAGACTCACCACAAGGGAATGCTGGGGGTAGAAGCTGGGGCCAGAGGGGGCTCGGGTTTGGCGGCCAGGGGTAGGAGCTGGGGGCTGGGACTGTCTGTCACAGTCTCTTTGTAAAAACCAAAGTGTTCTTTGTCAGGGTGGGTTTTGAAGTGTGGGATGAATTAGCCTCCTTTCAGAGAAGCCTGTTGCCGCTGCTTTGTATTTTCATGACAGCTAAACACTCCCCACAAACACACACACACACACACACTCACACTCACATTGGGATTGCTGCCAGAGACATCTGCTCAATCCAAGAGGTGTCTCTGTCTGTGGAACACGTGGAGCCGACTGGCGTCTCATTCACTTGGGGTGTGTGTTTGAAGTTAATCTTGGGCTAAAACCTTAAAGGAGAATGCTCGTTTTTGACAACCTGGACCTTATTTACGGCATATTATAAGACGTTTCACTCACCGAGATAACTTTCGTGTAATTCGGAGGCCTGTAGAAGAAATTTAAAATCCAGCGCGAGCCAAGTATATCCATGTAATGGCAGCGGACGGGGCACTGAGAATACAGCTTCTAAAAAATAGATTTTCTGCCGCGAAACGGTTGTTTTCATCAATCTGTCTTTATGAATCGCTAGTTGTGCTTACATAGAGCGTAGGCCTGTTGTGGTTTTTCACATGCCTCTGTAATATGATCTTTAGAAACGTCTTTAAAAACGAAATAGCTTCCCCACTTGCTCCAGCACGCTCTGCGCATGCGTGCTGGAGCAAGTGAGGAAGCTATTTAGTTTCTAAAGACGTTTCTAAAATTTCAAGTGCAAAATTTCAAGTTTCTAAGTCATAGGGGGCATGAGATACCCGTGGGTATATCTGGGGGGCGGCTGTAGCTCAGTTGGTAGAGCGGGTCGTTCAATGATCGAAGCGTCAGTGGTTCGAATCCCATCTCCGACTGTCCACATGTCAAAGTGTCCTTGAGCAAGACACCCAACCCCAAATTGCTCCCAATGAGCTGGTTAGCACCTTGCATGGCAGCTACCGCCATTGGTGTGTGAGTGTGTTTGTGAATGGGTGAATGAGAGGCCATTGTACAGCGCTTTGAGTGCCGCTAAGGTGGAAAAGCGCTATATAAGTGCAGTCCATTTACCGTTCAAATTTCATGAATTAGAACGGTTCCTATAGCGCCACCACCTGGCCAATCGATGTAATATATATTGGAGACTTACTTACCAGGGTGGGTGATGTGTGTGACAAATTTGAAAACGTTTGACCAATCGGAACAGCCACTTCTGTTCAAAATGTCAGAATAATGACTGGAATGGTACCATTTACATTTTCTGAAGAAAATGTGTGATTGCTGAAAGCATGCATAGTAATTTATAGCTTTAATAGTACCTATTAACCTAGCTAATAAGACAAGGATGATGATGATGATGATGATTGTGACAAGGATACCTAAGGCATCCTTGTCTTATTAGTAGGCTACTATTAATGCATGACTATATATAGATTAAAATAACATTGTATTTGAATTAGTAATAAAAGCATGAAAAGAAGAACCGACCATTATCAAAATGGATGTAAGAAAGCAAAAGACAAAAGTACATGGCAACGCAGTTCACTCAAGATCTGTGTAGTCCAGACCAGTAAGTCAAAGAGATGATGCATTATGCAATTAGACATCACTTCCTGTTTGCATGGTGTTGCCATTGAGTGGCAACCATGTTCAATTCTGCTTATTGACCCTTAGGCTGCGTGCACACTATGGGTATTTTCTGAAGTTGAAAATAGTTGAGAAATCCGCTATGACGTGGAGCGTATTTTTATCAGACGACCAATCATGACAGAGGTGGGATAGCAGGCACGGAGGATATCGTGAACCCATAGTCGAGTCCGACCAACTCTTCTGCCTCTAAATAGGCTACAGCCAGAGCAATCTTTCTACTTTTTGACATGACAGTAAAAGCCAAAAAGTTGCGAAGTGCAAGTAAATAATGTAACGGTTGGTTACAAGATAAAACGTAAGGTACAATGTAGCCTATCGAACTTGGGTAGAGTCAAGAATGTTGTTATGGACATGAAATACACTTCGCGAGAGCCACATCTCTTTTTCAATACAAAATCCGCTTTGGGTAACTTATCCGCTACATAAAATATCCGCAGTGTGCACAGCCTTAGAGTGCATGCATATTAAGTACAATGTCAAAGGGATGATGCGTTAAGCACCAAGACCTCACTGCCTGTTTAGTTGGTGCTGCATTGTCCTAATGACCAACACCAAATGAACAAATTAATCTGTCAATATTCATTTGCAGACATATTGTCACAATCATCATCATCATTCATTTGCTTCCCTCTGTAATATGTAGGGATGGGACGTATGCCCACCTCCCTTGTTCTCTGTAAAGCGCATTGTGTTGCCTCTGGGTATGAAATGCGCTATACAAATAAGGCTTTGATTGATTTGATTGATTGATCATCATCATCCTTGTCTTATTAGCTAGGCAGCTCTGGAGAATGTAGCCATTCAGCACAAAACCTGAGCCCACCAGGAGGGTAATGAGGAGGAGATGAACAGAATTGGTTTTACCAAGTAGCCTACCTGACCCATGGAAATGAGGGCAGACGCTACACACATCTCAGCATCAACCAAGCTGGCAAAAAAACACATTGAAACAGAGACATATATAGTTGTTCAATATATATAAAGTCATTCAAGTTTTTGTTTTTATTTTATGCCATGGAAATTATTAGACATTAAGGATAAATCAATATCCTTGATCAATCAGATCCCATACCTTCTAATCTTTCTTCTGGGATGCAAAAAGCCTTTCAGGATGACTGTCCACTGGACTGCCATGGCTGAAGGTTCCATGGCTGATGATTGAACCTGGAACTCTTGTACGTAGAGATAGGACAG
The DNA here is from genome assembly GCF_949987555.1 of Borostomias antarcticus. Classification (NCBI taxonomy): domain Eukaryota; kingdom Metazoa; phylum Chordata; class Actinopteri; order Stomiiformes; family Stomiidae; genus Borostomias; species Borostomias antarcticus. Next base: position 20,805,498 of record NC_140248.1, read on the forward strand.
GAAGGAAAATAAGTATTTATTTGTCAAACAGAACTTGACTCCAACACATGCCTGCATGGAGGTTTGGTTGAGGGCGATACATTAAGTTGGCTGCAGTTTAGCTAGCTTGGCTAACGTTAGCTACAGTCACCTTAGCTAATGATAACGTTAGCTAGGTAGCTGCCAATTCGGCCGACTGTCTAAACATTTATGATTAACACAAACTAACGTTATTTTACCTCGACTAGCTAATAGTGTTATAATTAACATAATCTTGTAGCTAGCACTAACATTGGATAGATACTGGAAGTTAGCTAGGCGTAGCTAGATTCGGCTGGTTAATGTTAGCTATCATCGACAGTTTGCTAATTTAGATAATTGAACTTACCCGTCAAGTTGTAAGCCTCATGACTTTAATTATGATTCCTTCATTTGTCTTGGCGAAATCCATGACGTTTCTTCATCTCTACTGTACCAAGCTGGCCGCGAAAGGTCCCAACCGAAAAAACATTTGGTCTCGTGATTGCAACCGCCCTAGTCTAAAGAGTAGCTGCACGCGCTCACTCTGAGCGCTGAGCGGTTTTTAAAACCAAACGGTCTGCTCTAACCTAAACGGTCTGCTCTGACCTAAACGGTCTGCTCTGACCTAAACGGTCTGCTCTAACCTAAACGGTCTGCTCTAACCTAAACGGTCTGCTCTAACCTAAACGGTCTGCTCTAACCTAAACGGTCTGCTCTAACCGAAACGGTCTGCTCTAACCGAAACGGTCTGCTCTAACCTAAACGGTCTGCTCTAACCCAAACGGTCTGCTCTAACCTAAACGGTCTGCTCTAACCTAAACGGTCTGCTCTGACCGAGCGCTGAGTTGCTGGAGACGAGAACTTTTCAACTGTTGTCAATCATGTGTGATTATCGAGCAGAGTCCCAACGATTCTCAAGCCAAACGCCCCCTTTGTTTTTTTCTGTTGCTCAGGTGATGATAATTATGACGTGGTGTTTGGCTTAAAGATGTCATAGTTCAAAACTGCTCACTCCATTGTACTACCATCATTCACTCCAATGGGAGGCATGGTCGGCTTCGGACAGCTCTAGCACAAAAAGTATAAATGGTACAGCTTAGATATTGACATCGTAGGAATCATGGGAACACGCTGACGATTTTGATGTAGAATATGTCCATTTAGCTTAAAAACTGTAGGCGCAGCGACGACCAGAAAGGGTATGAATTCAAAGTTAGCAGTATGCAGAAGAACAAGAGTGTGATTTGCATTCTGCAATCACACTAATAATAAGTATGCAGAAGAACAAGAGTGGATATGCATTCTGCAATCACACTAATAATAGGGAATCACAAACAACACACAATTCACTCAGCTATGCTGTGAATACCTAATAATAATAATAATAATCACAATATGTATATGTATATTAGAATACAATAGAATAGAATATAACTTTATTGTCCACCGACAAATGTGTGTTTGTGTGTGATATATGAGTGTGCTGTGTATATCTAGGTCACTCACTGTCCCTCAGGTTGTGGCATGATACATATTGGGCAGCCTCATTACCGTGACCTCAGCTTTGTCATCACCACAAAAAGTTATTTGCTTCGATGAAGCTGTCATGGTTCGATCATCTCACACAGTAAACATTCCTCTGTTACTCTAGCAGGCCAGTTACTGTCAAATCCTGTCTTTCTTGTCAGTGCAGGGAAATGAAAGAGGCTGTGGCTCCAGAGTAGTAGGTCCCGGTGATTCACTCGTCACTGCTCCTGGTCAGAGTTCGGTCAAAATACAATTTGAAATCATTTGAATGATTACATTTTAGTCTGGACTGTCTGGGGAGCAGCTTTGGGGAGCACCCTGTGGATTCCATTGTGCCAGACAGGTGCCAATCAGATACTGTAAATAATTGAAAGGATTTCAAATTGTATTAGAACCCAGGTCTGATCCTGGTCCAGTCCGGATCTTATCCGTAATCAGCAGCGTCCATATAGTCAAACAGTGAAACCAGGGTGTCCATTGACATGGCTGGAATACTCCCTCTGATGCTGTTCACCTCCCACAGGGACTATCTGCACTAAGTGGTCTGGAACCTTTATCTGATCTACTCCCAGTAACTCTGAGCCTCTGAGTAGCTGGGGATGCAGATAAGATGGGTTATACACACACACACACACACACACACACACGAACACGCACATACACACACACACACACAGTCTTTTTACTTTAGTTTGTGGTGGATATGCTCATCCAGCCAGTAAACACAACAAATGATAAGATAGATAAGAAGGGAATTGGATACTTCTGTTTTCCTAGGATACGTGCACACACCCATGTGCATGTGCCCATGCATTTATGCATTTATATTAAACATACGCACGCTGTGAGTGTATGTTTGTAATACAATATTATAAAATAAACAATATAAAAAGGTGTGATTTGGAAATACGCATTTTTGTGGTTTCAATCAATTTCATGATTCGTCTCTTGTCCAATACATTTTAGGTTAATTCTCTATATCCATTTCTGCGAGAGGCCCTCTGACCCTTGACCTCTGCTCCCTCTGTCTCTCACATCCTCCTCTCTGAGGCTCCATGAAGGTCTCTGTCAGAATGGCACACAAGCCCGTGGCCCATCTATGCCACACTATGGCTCAACAATGGAACTGCAGTTATACAGTACATCTTCAAACAGCAGTGTACTGCATTCAAGATCACATTAAAATTGAGAAATTGAATTATTTCCCTGATTGGATTGTTTTTGTGTGTGTGTGGGTCCAAGAAATATGATCAACAGCATTGTCCTGATATCTGAAACTTGATTGAATATATCCCAATATTTATGATTCATCCTGTACTGTTGTGAGAGTGCTTTTATGATGAATGAAGGGTAGGAGGCTGCAGGATGCTCAAAACCCTCACCTGATTCCAATTCTCCGCTGAAGAGCCCCCCAGCCAACATACAGCTCTGTTCCATCATGGAGGGATGATCTGGGTCAGTGTGACTGTGAGACAGCTCCCGCCTCTTCTCCCATGACTCCAGCACCACCTGGCTGAGGAGAGTAGAACCATGGTGCTGTGTAATCCCAGTCAGTCTGAGCCCCACTCTCCAGCAACACTGACTCATGCAGGCCAGAGACAGCAACTGCACTTGACCCACATGTGTCAGACGGAGAAATCTTTGCTATCCCTTTAAATCATCAGTTGAGCGTCACACGCCTGCTCATGGGCACCCTGATGCCAGACCTTCATGTGTGTAACAGTGCTCCCTGCTGTACAGCGCAGTGCCCTGCAGGTTACAGGTCTGTGGGTGATGCTGAGATGCGTATGAGTATGAGATTCACAATGACAGCTGTGTTATGACAAAAACACACCAACTGCCTGTCTGGTTACTGTGCACAACTCAGGAAAGCAGGTGCTATATCTCGCACTGAAAATGAAGATGATGATGAAGATCATTCACTGTCTATCTGGAGTCATGTTATCCCACAAACAAACATAGCGACTTTCTTTATTACTAATCATACAGCCTTGTGACACACACAGCACATGTGCAGTGGGCAGCGACACAGAACACACAAACATGATGAAGTGGTCACCGATTAAATTTGTCCTCTGCATTTTCCCATCCAAACTGTCGTCCTCCATGGGCAGCAGGCAAGCTCATCAGTGGCGCCTGGGAACCAAGTCCCAAGAACTCATTCCAAGCCCTGTTCAGGGACAGGACTGAAGAGTCCAGAAGTGTCATCTGTTCTTCTGCACGTATTAGGTTCTTGGGAGGAAACCCTTGCGAACACGGTAAGAACATGCAAACTCCGCACGGAAAGGCCCGGAGATACCCAGGACCTTCTTACTGTGAGGCGACAGTGCTAAGTACTGCGCCACCGCGCCACTTGTGAGCAATTTGGGGTTCAGTGCCTTGCTCAAGGACACTTCGGCGCACTGCCAGGAGTTGGGATTGAACCGGGGACCTTCTGATCCCCAGCCGGCCGCTCTACCTCCTGAGCAACGTTCTACCCCTGTCAAAAGCCTGCATGGCTCCACCTCTAAGAAAACGATGCCCTGTCTGTCTCCTGCCTGTTCTTCTCTCTCTTTTCCAGGACGCCGGCCAGGGGAGAGAGTATCAGATGACATGAACATTAGAAATGTGTGTGAGTGGGGTGGATGGGAAACGGGGTCCTGGAGAGACTGAAAAATGTGTAAAATAATAACAGTCCATAACTCTTGTTTTAACTCCTCAACAAGTAGCGTCTCTTTAATTCTCTCTCTCCTACACAGACAGACACGCACACAGACAGGCAGACAGACAGACAGACAGACAGACAGACAGACAGACAGACAGACAGACAGACAGACAGACAGACAGACAGACAGACACACAGACAGGCAGACAGACACACAGGCAAACAGGCCTCCTGGAACTGGAAACCGCAGGGGAGACTCTGAGCAGCAGTCTGATTAAAAACAGATGTGCAACACAGTGAAACCCGAGCCCAACTGGAGCGAGCCCCCTCAGAGTCTGTGTGCTACAGGATTGCAACTGGCTGCAATGGAATAACCTCTCTCTCTCTCTCTCTCTCTCTCTCTCTCTCTGTCTCTCTCTCTCTCTCTCTCTCTCTATCTCTCTATCTCAATCTGTCAGTCTCTCTCTGGCTCATTATCAGCTTGTATCTTCACCAGTCAATTCCAGTTCCAGGATTATAACCCCTCCTCCTCTTACTCATATTTGTCCAACTCCCTCTATTCCCAAACTCGATCTAACTTTTCTCATCAGGCTATAAAGTTTCCACCATGTACTCTCTAAAGTGATTTTACAGAAATGACCCTTGTTTCACTCCCTCCCAGGCCCAGGGTTAAAACTCTGGAGGCAGCTATTATAATTCTGTCCCAACGTGCATGCGTGGTGAATGAGAGCGTGAGCAGACTGAACACACCCTTGTGTTTACTTCCCAGTCTGGCCCACCAGAGGCCCCAGTAATAACAGGCCTGCAATCACAGAGACCCCCCAAGTATCGACATCCCCGGACCCCCGGCTCATACGATAAGAGGCTTTTCCTTCTCCCTCTCTTTCTTTCTTTCTTTCCCTTCCTTCCTCTCTCTCCCTCCCTCTCTCTCTTTCTCTTTGCTTCCCTCTTTACACTAACCCCTCTCACAGCCTTAGAGCCTCAGAGATGATACACACTCCCCAATACCCTGCTGGGGTTAGTGGTGCTGCGTTTGTTTACATATCTACAGAAGTTCTCTATCGTGTGAAATGCAAAGGCTGGCTAGTGTAGCAAGCTTGTATTTGACCTCAAACTGTGTGGAATGAGACAGCTGATAATGTGCTTATTTCAAAGCCATTCCCCCAGCATGCCGGAGTCCAGCGTGCGAGGACAGAGCTGTACTGTGGACTTGGAGCTCCCCCATCTGGTTATCTGAGAGACCAGGCCAGAGCCCAGCCTCTAAACCACACAGGCTCCGAATAACACCCAGGCATGGCACCGAATGAATAACAAGCCTACACGTACCCAAACAGACACAAATGCACAGACAAAAGACTGTTTGTGGGCATAAGCCAATATTGCTAAATGCTTTGCATGTAGACAAAGTGCCCCATCTGGGATGCAAATCATGATGCACTCCCCCAACTGAAGAGCTGGAAGGGTGTGTTCTGTATGAATGCGTGCATTGAAATGTGTATCTGAAAAGGATGTGAGTGTGAGAATGATCTCCTTCATTACAAGAGTCAGACTTCTGTGGTATAGGCTGGCTGATAAACTCAGTCTTTGTTATCCATGGGGACAAGCGTGGCCTTGTCCTTGTCCTTGGCATTCTTCTATGGAGTCAACGTGGTGTTTATCTCACTGTAATGATGTTCCCATGGTCACAGAGACAGAGCATGGAAGATGTCATTAAGTCTGTTCTTGTATTGATTGCTATTTTAATAAAAGAGTTGTGCTAGATGTCACAATGATGTTTGTGTCACAAGAAAATAGTGAAAAGGCTGTTTGTGTAAGTGTGTGTGTGTGTGTGTGTGTGTGTGTGTGTGTGTGTGTGTGTGTGTGTGTGGTAGAGCGAAAGGAAGCAGGAAGAGGATGATGCGTGAGAGAGGAACAGGATGAAAATCTATTGTTGGGCCCTGTCTTATGATTGGCCGTTAGGAGGTGGAACATGACTCCACACAAACACACACACACACACACACACACACACAAATGCACTTGGTTGAAAGGTTGTTTTTGTGTGTGGGGTCACTCTGGCAGCTGGTAGTCCTAGTCCGTCACCCCTGCTTCTTCACGGTTACTCTGATACTATTTGAATGTCCTGTTTAATAAGCCCCAGTTTTTTCAGCAACACTTTAGTCATCCCAATATGTTATAAGTTTGAGTAAATATGTTGTTTTCCTCTTATAAAATGTTTTGTCTGTCCTGTTCAAACAGGACTGGCGTGTCACTGCTGGGGAGGGGAGGGGCTGCTGTGTGTGCTAGTGTCACATGTTTGTGGTACTGTATATGACGGCATCCTATCAGAATGGAGGTCAAGCCCTCAGGCTCTGTCAAGCTACCATGTGACTGATGCCTGACCTGACCTTGGAGAGAGAGAGCCCAGAGACTTGTCTTATTAGTGTGTGTGTGTGTGTGTGTGTGTGTGTGTGTGTGTGCGCATGTTTGTAAACTGACCATTCAATCAGGAATCAACCCAGATGAAGCCTCACTAGTGCGCTAAGACCTCGGTCCTGCAGTAGGGATGAATGGTGAGAAAGCCGGCTGTAGACACGCATGCCGGGAGAGAGCAAAGCCAGATGGGAGATCTCACTGATCCAACACGCTGTGTCCAAGAGCAGGGGCCCTTTAAACCCATCCCCCACCCTCGCCTCAATCAGTGTGTCTGCTGTGTGAGAGTAGCCGGAGTGTGTGTGTGCGTGTGTGTCTGCGCGTGTGTGTTGTACTTTCTAGTCTGTCAAACAAATCAAACTAAATGATTTCTCCTGACATGAGCTCGGTGTGAGAACATTAAAATCTCTGCAATGTTTTTTCTTACTGATTCAAAGACTCATTTGTGGGTGAATATTACCCCCTACTGTCTGTTTGTGGTACTGACACAGAGGCAGAGACGGACACAGAGGAGCTTCTCAGAAACTTGCTGAGGGCTGTTTTCTAGCAGTCATTAATCACAGAGCAGAGATTCAGACAGAAACCCAGGAACGCGTGATAGCCTCTCAGCTGATCTTCACCTCTCACACACTCTGAACGGGCTCTTTGTGAGTCTAGCTCATAATGAGTGACCCACGGTCCAGAACACGGCTGATAAAAAAAGAATAATCCGAATCACGGCCGTGACATCTCTGCGTGCCCCAGCGTGTGAAATACTACGAAGCAAACCGCTCTTTCATAACTAGTTCTTCTGGTTTTATCAGAGCAGCAGGGGAACTGTGGGAAACACACACACACACACAGCAGTGTTGCCAGTTTAAACAATAACTCAGTCACCATACACTCACATATTCAATATTCCAAAACAACTTCTCTGTTCCCTCCTCCCTCCCTCCATCGCGGTGTCCTTGCTTGTTTCCTTAAAAGGCCTGAATCAGTGAGCCTGCCGGGCCAGCTGGCCCAGGGACGAGAATAGGGGGGGAAGGAGGAGGAGGTGGGGTGTGTGTGCGTGTGTGTGTGTGTGTGGGTGTGGGGGGGGGGGGGGGGGGGGGGGGGGTTGGCTGGACTGACTTGCATTTTCTGACCACATGAATGTGTTGCAATGAGGCTGCGTGTGTGTTTAGCGACATCTCCACATGTCCTCTGCGCACACACACTCCCCAGTGAGCTCTCCGGTGGCCTTTCTTCCATCACCATAAATCCAACCACTTCTATTCTCTCATGTGAGCTGTGCTTTCTCTGTGACTGTGTAGGCCACATGTTCTCAACTCCATTGTTCACAAAGCAGACAGACATGACTCAACGTCGCCCTCTACTGGTTTGCAGAACTATTCTACAGAGTTCTGGCTTTTTTTGTGTGCAAGTTAAGCATTAACAAAGTATTCCTTCATGGAACAGACACAGGGGACTGGTACATTGCATTCCTGTGTAATTCAGGGGATGTGTATCTGTTAATAGTTAGCCACGTTGAAACAATGATCAACCCAGATCAAACTTACCAGAGTTTACATATGAATTGAATTTACTGCTTGCCTGGATGACCAGCTATATATATATATATATTGTATGCTTAAGAGTAGAAAGAATATCATTTGACATTATTTTGCACTCCTGAAGCTATCCCTCTCAGATGTATGTGAATCTCAGGGAATGCTTACTCATCCTCTCATAATGACAAAGCCTGAGTCCGAATCACTGCTCCTCAGTCCCTTTAAACTTTAAAAAACCCTTTAAACTCCACCAAACAATAACAAAGTGCGTGCGTGCGTGTTGGGGGGGAGAAGGCTGGTTGCCAGGGGTGACAGCACAAAGAAACGGTGGGGGGGAGGGGCTGACTCACTGAAAGACTCTTTTCATTCTTCCTGTTTGCTGGAGAAAAGCAGGGAGAAAATGGAGAGAGGCGAGCAGCAGCTGGGAAACAGGAAATGTCTGCCTCTCTGGCAGATGGCCGGGTGGGGCCAGGGAGAGGGGGGCGCGCAGCGAGGGCGGGCTCTGACGGGAAATGGGAGGGCACAGCAGAGGGGGAGGGCTAAGGGGGAGGGGTTTAGGAGCTGCTCACTTGCGCACATCTGGTGTCTGTTTGGTGTAACTGCAGGTCTGGATTTTTACAAATTATTTGGTAAACTTTAAAATGAGCAAAATCATGTTAAAAATGAAAAATGAAACAATAAATTGTTCTCTAAAAATAGATCTGGACTGGAAGAATACATTTGTTCGAATTTATTTGTGAATCTCTAGTTTTGAAACAGAAAAAAGTAATGCTTAGGCCTACTATTTTTTGAAATATGGTTTGATAAGATGGAGCCGTGAAAGTGAGTGAGTTGAAGATTGATCTCAAAGGGCATTGTCACTCCAGTTGCTTCTCTGCATCCGTTGAAAGGATAATGACTGATATAAGTGCACAAAAAAAGATACAGTACCCGACGGAGGGTGTTTATTCCACCACACAGTGACACACACATTACATATCGTGAGCAGCAACACGGCACACAGCACACACATGCAACTTTCAGGGGCCGCCGGAAATTGTTCCCAGCATTTTATCCCATCCCAAAAGCTGTTCTCCTCCAGGGGCAGTCAAGAACAGAGGGCAGCCATATCGTTCATGGTGCCCAGGAACCAAGTCCAAGTGCTCAGTCCAAGTCCTGGTCAAGCAGCGGACTGAAAAGCATCTATTCTTCCGCATGTTTTTCGTATTGGGCCCTTTTGGGAGGAAACCCTTGCAAACATGGGAAGAACATGCAAACTCCGCACAGAAAGGCCCGGAGACCTTCTTACTGTGAGGCGACAGTAGGCTAAGCAGTGTTACAATGTCATTAAAATGTCTTGTTTAAAATGAAAATGAGAAGAACCATTCTTTCCAACTTGTAAATCATAAACATTATGTTAAAACAAACAATGTACGTCAATGATATTAACTCTTTTGTGTGTTTCCTTCTTTTGAATGAATACTATTGAAATACGTATATTTGAGCTTTTATCATGACTAAAGTAGGCATGAGAGAATGCTTATAATTTAAAATGTGTAAATTCTGTCATCTGGGCTGATTGCAGTGTCCTAGTGGATAGCCATGTGTAGTATGTATGTAGGAAGATTAGATGTCTCAGAGGACAGTCAGCTACATAATTATGAACTTATAGTGCCCCCTAGTGGCCATAGAGCAAGAATGTGTGCATGTATGCACTGTGTGTGTGTGTGTGTGTGTGTGTGTATGAGTGAGTGAGTGTGTGTGTGTGTGTGTGTGTGTGTGTGTGTGTGTGTGTGTGTGTGTGTGTGTGCGTGAGTGTGCGTGAGTGTGTGTGTGTGTGTGTGTGTGTGTGTGTGTGTGTGTGTGTGTGTGTGTGTGTGTGTGTGTGTGTGTGTGTGCGTGAGTGTGCGTGAGTGTGTGTGTGTGTGTGTGTGTGTGTGTGTGTGTGTGTGTGTGTGTGTGTGAGTGAGTGAGTGTGCACACATGCCTGTGTTGACTATGTTATTTCCCGAGTGAGATACTGTCACAGAAGAAGTCAAGTGTTTGAGAATGCACATTTTATGGGATTCAAAGACTGCACATTTCAGGAAGGTTCATCTTTATAAGCAACCAGGTTACTGTACCCCCCTCACATTTAAAAACTACCAGGTTACTGTACCCCCCTCACATTTATAAACTACCAGGTTACTGTACTCCCCTCACATTTATAAACTACCAGGTTACTGTACTCCCCTCACATTTATAAACTACCAGGTTACTGTACACCCCTCACATTTATAAACTACCAGGTTACTGTACACCCCTCACATTGGGTAAAGCAGAAAGCCACTGAAAGTATTGCGGTTATGCAAGTCGTCATAAAGTCTGTAGTCTTTTGGTAGTTGCATAAAAACAACATCTCCTGCTTCCAGCTCTATTATGGCTGAATTGGATGCATACCTATACTGCTGATGATCGCCCCACTCCCCAACATGCATCACACTCTGTCCATTCTTAACCAACGTCAGGCCCATGGCTGTTGACCGGAGAAAATCACCAATTGTGAAGCTGAAGTGATAGGTGCCTTTCAGTGGCGCTGTGAAGACACCTGTATTAGAGGAAGGATATGAGCAGAACAGAGCAAATGCCTTAGTTCAATTCAGTTCGTCACTTTATGAGACCCAGCATGTAGAACACCTCACATTACAGACTGAATCTGTTATTGTAAAGTAATAATGATATTGAATATCATTTTTGATGCATCAGGACATCAACTAGCCCATATAAACTCTAAAACTATAGCGAGAGATGAGTAATAACTTTATAGTTCTGTGTTTGGTGTGTTCTGTAAATATCTTAGAGGTAGTCGTGTGTAGTTGTGCAGACTACCTTCCTAGGCACAACTGATAGTTAGCCGCTAGCTAACTCTGGTGCGATTACAGTACCTATTAATTGTGTGCTGTCCCTGCAAAAATAGACAGTGAATTAATGAAAGAAGACCATGCTAAAGACTTCTGAGAAGAATACCTGTAACAGTGTTGTAGTGGTTGCCAATGTTTGTGAAGATGTTTTTGTAGACCACAGTGGTGATGATGTTGAAAGGGCCATGATGACCAGTGATTCCCAGCGAGGCTGAAAATGCCACCTGGGGTCTGTCTGTGTTCCGAGATAAATCAGGGTTCATAAGGCAGACTAATACATTGCCACGTTCTGAATTGAAATCACGTTTTCTTAATATTGTCTTCATGCCATCAGACTCATTCACCTGCATTCTCCTTCAGTCTCTGCACTTCACTCTCAATGGCCGTTAGTCTGCTCACTACAGCTGGAATGACAGACAGTTATTTCTCATTAATCTTCTCAATTATAACCCGAAGCACTCACCTGCCACACCCTTAGTGCCTCATGTCTGGATACACAACCTCAGCCCATTCATTCATTCATTCATTCATTCATTCATTCATTCATTCATTCATTCATTCATTCATTCATGTAGTTAATCCTGCCATTCACTTTGCTATTGTCAACCATTCATTCTGTTCAAATCATTATTGTCAATGCCAATGTCATTTTATGTCTATAGCATTTATAAAAATCAATGTAGCAAAATCATAAATCATGTAAACACAATGAGAACAGAATTAAAAGAAACAATAAAATAAAAAAAATAAAAAATAATAATTGTAAAATAAAATAAAATAATTATCATTATTGTCAATCATTTATTCCGTTCATCATTCCAGTAAACTTCCTTAAATGTTTCCAGTTGTTGGTGTTGTCTTTTGAACTCCTGAAACAGATATTTGCAGGATTGTTTCTGTGAATACCTGAGTTCTCCTCTTTCAGTTGGACCACCTGGTTCTTGATGTGTTGTAGTTCAGCTTTAGCGAGGCTCAGCTCCACGCTCATCTGCTTCGCCTCGTCTCCCGGAGCTCTCAGCGCAGTCCAGAGGTCATCAGAAGTGATTTCACCTTGCACCTGTGGTGGGCCTAACAGACAGAGCTGCACTATCAGTGGAACTACTATAGCTCTCATCGTGGTAGTGTGTGAAGTGTGTAGATTCTGATTCTGGAAATTATAGGTCTGTGCACATCCAGAGTCTCGCTCACCTTTATAGGACACATCCCAGTTATTCATTAGATGAAAGATTTCGTCATTTTGGTATTGCCAAAATTATTGGCAAAAAAGTTGCCACACACAATAGGTTGTGTGTGTCTGTGTATGTGTGTTTGTGATTTTGTTTGTGTGTGTGCGTGTGCGTGTGTGTATGTGTGTGTGTGTGTGTGTGGTTTTGTGCATGCGTGCAAGAGTAGGCGTGTGTGTGTGTCTGTCTGTGTAAACAAGCATGCGTTTCCATGCACAAGCTCACACTGCTTCCCTTCATTTTAACATGGCCTTCCCAGTCACACAGCTCTAAATATTTCAGTGGCTCTGGATTAAATATGCACCAGGGCCTCCAGTCAAACATGAAGCTAGTCTTCATAAATAAAATAAAGCTTTGATTGAGTCGATGTTGCGAGACCCTAGTGAGACCCTTCACCTCCTCACTTTGCTCCTCATACAACACCTCCCACATGACTGACACGCTCTTCTGCTGTCTGAATAATGGATTACAGGCATCTCCGGCAGATGCTCACACACACATGCTCACAATCAAATCAAATCAAATCAAACTTTATTTGTATAGCGCATTTCATACACAGGGACAACACAATCACATCACAATCATTCACTTCCACATGCATAGTTCCTCGGTTCTGGTATTAAGTGGTATAAAAAAAAATCAGAGACATGGCACATCTGGCCTCATTAAAGGGTTAAAGCCTCTGGCCCATTTGGCTCTGATCAGGAAAACAGAGAGCGAGTTTCTTTCACCTGTGCTAGAGGAAGATAGGGGCCCATGCCTTTTCACAGAAGGACATCTCCTATCCTTATGCTTGCTGTCGTCAGTCATTTACTGTATATATGACTGTCATTTAGCAGATGCTTTTGTCCAAAGCGACGTAACAATGAATGCATTTTAACGTAAGTAGTCTAGTGTACTATTATTCACCAGATGTGATAAGTGCATCCCTTTCTAAACAAGCATATAAGAGCCTAATCTAGTGCTGAAGTCAAATTGCAAGAACAGCTACAGCTTAGTAGAAATAGAAGAAGTGCTAAGAGGAAGGGTCAGGGTAGTGCTTCTTGAAGAGGTGAGTTTTGAGACTGCGATGAAAGACGGGCAGCGACTGTACTGTCCTGACGTCAGTGGGGAGTTCATTCCACTAGTGTAGGGTCAGGACAGAGAAGAGGCGTGACCGGGTCGATCGACCTCAGAGTGATGGGGTAATCGTCCATTGCACAGTAAATGTGTAGGCGGGGTGACCATGGCCTGGGTGATTGAAAATAGAACTTCCAAACCACACTGAGCAGCTTTCTGAGGCGTCTGCATCAGTTCTTGGTACCACAGTAATACGAGATCAGAGCTGAAACACAGAGGACAGACTGGATCAGGGAGGTAGGAACAGGCCCTGGTCTACCTGGCTGGCTGCGATGCCTGATCCAATCAGGCTCTGGCATTTTAGTGGTACTGCTGTGTTTCTGCCTGCAGGAAAAAATTCATGTTAGTGCAGCTGGCAAAAGTGCTCAGCACTTCGTAAAGGCATGGCACAAGAACGAGCTCAAGGTGCCACCGCTCTGCTCAAAAGAATCATTGATAGGAAGACAAACACACACAGCTGGCATGGCAGACTCCTCTCCCACACACAAACGCACACGCACGCACGCATGCACACACACACACACACACACACACACACACACACACACACACACACACACACACACACACACACACACACACACTCTCAAGGTCTCTCTTTCGATGGGAAATCCAATGTGTTGTAATAAGGGGGGCTGTTCATGTGGCTTACTGCATATCCATGGCAGAGCGCAGTGTTCTTTTTTTTTTTTTTTTTTTACAGTATGCTGTGCATCTTCATGTGTGTATTTACAGTATTTGTTATTGTCATGCAGATATAGAAGGTGGACGTTGCAGTAAACAAAAACAGTATCTGCATCTGCCTGGACACTAGGGAAAGACATTTCTGGAAAGAGACACTGTGCACTTAGGTTCAATAGCCATAGAGTGAACGAAGCCACAAAGAAGTCATCTGGAACCCAGAGGGTCAATGTTTTATTGATGTCCTCACACTCAACTCCTGTCTGTCTGTCTAAAGCCCATCCATCTAAATAAATGTGAAAACCATGTTTGGAGTGAAAACTTTCCCCCGGTCCTTCTTGCTGGTTGTATTCATTCAAATAAGTTGTTGTTAGCAATTGAGGTTTTGGAAGATGGCAGTAGAAAATAAATGCATCAAACACAAAAAAGTACTTTTAAGTAAACAGGAAAATTAACTTAGAATGACACACAATTTACCTTTGGGAGGCTGTGGCACATGCGCGCGCACGCACACACACACACACACACAAACAGGCACGCGCACACACACACACACACACACACACACACACAGTGATGAGTCCTTATGGCACTGTTGTCTCTTCTGTAACACTGACCACATTTTCAAGCCAACAACAACCTTGTATGTTTCTATCTGGAGAAGTATACTGTAGCACTGACATATAGACATATAGCACTGACACCCCGACTCGGACTGTGAGGAATCTGGGTGTGACCCTGGATGACCAACTGTCGTTTTCCACACATGTCACATACGTCACACGTTCCTGCAGATTCATGCTCTACAACATCAGGAGGATTCGCCCTTTCCTCACTGACGAAACGGCGCAGGTGCTCATCCAGGCCCTGGACATCTCCCGCCTGGACTACTACAACTCCCTCCTCGCTGGGGTGCCGGCGTCAGCCATTAAACCCCTGGAACTTGTCCAGAAAGCTGCTGCTCACCTGGTGTTCAACCACCCCAAATTCTCCCACACAACTTCCCTCCTCCAGCCCCCTCCTACCTCCAGGCCATGGTCAAACCCTACACCCCCTCCCGACCGCTATGCTCTGCTACCTCAGGGCGAGTGGTTGCCCCGTCACTCCGAGGCCCCTGCGGTCAATCGACACAGTCACAGCTCTTCTCTGTCCTGGCCCCGCGGTGGTGGAACAAATTGCTCACTGACGTCAGGACAGCAGAGTCGCTGCCCATCTTTTGTCGCAGGCTCAAAACTCATCTCTTCAAGAAGTACTACAACAATCCTCCCTCCTAAGCACTTATTGTATTTTATTGTATTATATTATATTGCACTGTACTTTAGATTGCTATTCTTGCACTTTGCCTTCAGCACTAGATTATGCTCTTAGTCACTTGTTTTAGAGAGAAGATGCACTTGTGAGTTCTGGCAGGTAGTAGTACATTGGCTCTTCCTACGTTAAATGCAATTATTGTTAGTCGCTTTGGATAAAAGCGTCTGCTAAATGACTGTAATGTAAAAATGTAAATAGAGCATAAAAGTGCAACTTTCTGTTAATTAATTTAAAACTCAATACATGCTTTTTTAAACAAAAAAAATAACAACACAGACATACAGTACTACTGTATAAACATCCAATGATATTGTGTTACTCACTCCATCTTGACAAAAAATAAATACATTCTAAGCTCAATTCAAGTTTTGTTATGTTCCATCATGGGGTTCTGAATGAAGAAAAAATCACATGTGAAACAGTAACATGGATATACAGTAGATTTGTGAGGTAAGACTGACATCTAGTGAATATTTTTGAAAATGCCTATCAGAATGTACATGAGGAAGAGGACAGAAAGGAAAGAGCAGAAAGTTCCAGTATCCTCCACGGCATCTTCACGTGCTCCAGTGTGTTCCTGGTTCAAATAAAGGTACCATGATGAAAAATCAATTACTATATGGGTTAAAACTTATTACAGATAAAACTTATCTGGAGACTGTCCCATAGCACATTATTGCTTCTGCGTCAGCAACACTCTGGGACGAGAGGTTATGTTTTTGGTCATGTGTGTTGGTTGGTTGGTTCTTTAGCAGGATTACACAAAAACTACCTGACCGATTTTAACAAAACTCGGTGGAGGGATGTAGCATGGGCCAACTTACTGTAGAGCCCATTATATTTAGGAGCAGATCCAAATCACTGGGCAGATACATAAATTAAAACAAAACATGGCTGCCCATTTACCTTCACTTCATCTTCTGCTAGACTTCTACCAGATGGCGCAGTTGTAGATCACACAACACTGGAGTCACCTGCTCTCTGCTCTGACTGTGACTCTTTTTTTTTTCTCTCTCTTTTTTTTTTTTAGAATGTTAGCTCTTCATACGTCTATATTTACTTCTGTACCTATTTTGTTATCACTATGTGTTTGCATCCTATGTTGTGACCCCTCTCCGGGGTTCACGCAGACATTGGGTCACTCCCAGACTCCGTAACCCCTCTAACCTCATCTATCCTACTGTCTCAACTCATAGTGAGCAAGTGGTGACAGGGGGACTTTGGAAGTGCCAGTCGGCGGTGCCCAAAGCTGAGTTTATCTCAGGCTATGCATCCTCGCTCCCTCAGCTTTCTTGCTCTCACTGAGACATGGATCACACCAGAGAACACTGCCACACCCGCAGCCCTGTCAGATGTGTACTCTTCTCCCATAACTCCCAGAGCTGTGAGGTGCTTTCTCGGTGCCCCGTCCGCCCCCATTACATGGATGTACTTGACTTGCGCTGCATTTTAAATTTCTTCTACAGGCCTCCGAATTACACCAAAGTTATATCGGTGAGTCAAGTCTTATAATATGCCGTAAATAAGGTCCAGGTTGTCAAAAAAGAGCATTCTCCTTGAAGGATTTTCATCATGACGCCTCTGTGTATTGAGTCAATTGCCTTTTTGAAATCAATAAAACACAGCACCACTGTCCTCGATAATCCTCCTTAGGGCCAAGATCTGAGTTACTGTGGACCTCCCCTTTCGAAAGCCATTCTGGTTCTCTCTCAAGTGTGGGTTGATGGCGCTCTGCAGCTTGTTAAGTATCATGCGGTTGTACATTTTTGCAATGATAGAGGTCAGGCTGATGTCGCGGATGTTGTACGGCTTTGAGAGATTCACTGGGATGATGTTGGAGAGAGACCATATATCAGGCTTGTTATTTTGCATTAGGCTGCAAGATGACGTCATCAAGGTCACAGTTCTTAGAGACCTCTGGGGGAATGCAGTCTGGCCCAGCACTCTTTCCCTGCTTCAGAGTGGATTTCACCCTGGCGAGCTCTGCAGCTGTAAAGGGGCCATCGCCAATATTGAGATTTTCGAGGACCGCAGGTATCTCCTCCTCTGCTTCTTCCACTGTCGGGTGGGTGCCTAGGAGGTTCCTGAAGTGAGTGAACCAAATGTTCACCCTCTCCACTGGGCTGTTGTCTACCAGTTGGACAATGGTGCGAGTGGGTGATATTTATACTGAGGAGTCATTTTAACTGTTACAACTCGGTTACACCCAAAAAATGCATTCATGGGCAGAAGCCTGTGCTCTCTGAGAACCCTTTTGTAGTTGCAAAGTAATAGTAAAAAAAAAAAAAAAAACGACATATTCCAGAGATTGGTACTGTGTCGTGGGACAAACTCTGATATCAGTGTGAATTGTTGTGAGATATACCTCTGGATTCTGTTATCATGAGAAACTGCCCAACTTTATCAATGTATCTACATGTTTGGCTACCAAGTGGATTTATGAACACTCACTGAGAGTTGGGTGTAAAGAGGCTGGAAAAGAGAAATCGGGACCAGGTTACGTTGTGCTTGAAAAATGAGGGTTGCCATTGTGTCTTCGGTGTAACTCCTTGCTCTGTGCGGGTCGTGGGGACAGAGCGATGGGGAGGATAACAGATGGAGAGGGAGATGATTCCTCAGAAGGGACAAAGTCAGATAGATCCAACAGAGAGAGATGAACTTATGAGATGAACATGGTGGTGAGGAGTCTGAGAGACATGGAGCTGAGGACTCTGAGAGACATGGTGGTGAGGACATGAGAGACATGGTGCTGAGGACATGAGAGACATGGTGCTGAGGAGTCTGAGAGACATGGTGGTGAGGACATGAGAGACTTGGTGGTGAGGAGTCTGAGAGACATGGTGCTGAGGAGTCTGAGAGACATGGTGGTGAGGAGTCTGAGAGACATGGAGCTGAGGAGTCTGAGAGACATGGTGGTGAGGACATGAGAGACATGGTGGTGAGGAGTCTGAGAGACATGGTGCTGAGGAGTCTGAGAGACATGGTGGTGAGGAGTCTGAGAGACATGGTGCTGAGGACATGAGAGACATGGTGGTGAGGATATGAGAGACATGGTGGTGAGGAGTCTGAGAGACATGGTGGTGAGGAGTCTGAGAGACATGGTGGCGAGGAGTCTGAGAGACATGGTGGTGAGGAGTCTGAGAGACATGGTGGTGAGGAGTCAGAGACATGGTGGTGAGGAGTCTGAGAGACATGGTGCTGAGGACATGAGAGACATGGTGCTGAGGAGTCTGAGAGGAGTCTGAGAGACATTGAGCTGAGGAGTCTGAGAGACATGGTGGTGAGGACATGAGAGACTTGGTGGTGAGGAGTCTGAGAGACATGGTGGTGAGGAGTCTGAGAGACATGGTGGTGAGGAGTCAGAGACATGGTGGTGAGGAGTCTGAGAGACATGGTGGTGAGGAGTCTGAGAGACATGGAGCTGAGGAGTCTGAGAGACATGGTGGTGAGGATATGAGAGACATGGAGCTGAGGAGTCTGAGAGACATGGAGCTGAGGAGTCTGAGAGACATGGTGGTGAGGAGTCTGAGAGACATGGTGGTGAGGACATGAGAGACATGGTGGTGAGGACATGAGAGACATGGTGCTGAGGACATGAGAGACTTGGTGGTGAGGAGTCTGAGAGACATGGTGGTGAGGAGTCTGAGAGACATGGTGGTGAGGACATGAGAGACATGGTGCTGAGGAGTCTGAGAGACATGGTGCTGAGGACATGAGAGACTTGGTGGTGAGGATATGAGAGACATGGTGGTGAGGAGTCTGAGAGACATGGTGGTGAGGATATGAGAGACATGGTGGTGAGGATATGAGAGACATGGTGCTGAGGACATGAGAGACTTGGTGGTGAGGAGTCTGAGAGACATGGTGCTGAGGACATGAGAGACTTGGTGGTGAGGATATGAGAGACATGGTGCTGAGGAGTCTGAGAGACATGGTGGTGAGGATATGAGAGACATGGTGGTGAGGATATGAGAGACATGGTGCTGAGGACATGAGAGACTTGGTGGTGAGGAGTCTGAGAGACATGGTGGTGAGGAGTCTGAGAGACATGGTGGTGAGGAGTCTGAGAGACATGGTGGTGAGGAGTCTGAGAGACATGGTGCTGAGGACATGAGAGACTTGGTGGTGAGGATATGAGAGACATGGTGGTGAGGAGTCTGAGAGACATGGTGGTGAGGATATGAGAGACATGGTGGTGAGGATATGAGAGACATGGTGGTGAGGATATGAGAGACATGGTGGTGAGGATATGAGAGACATGGTGGTGAGGATATGAGAGACATGGTGGTGAGGATATGAGACACATGGTGCTGAGGAGTCTGAGAGACATGGTGGTGAGGACATGAGAGACATGGTGGTGAGGATATGAGAGACATGGTGGTGAGGAGTCTGAGAGACATGGTGGTGAGGATATGAGAGACATGGTGGTGAGGAGTCTGAGAGACATGGTGGTGCAGCAGAAGGTGGAGCTGAACAGACATGACTGACTGTCATGGCATCCATGTGGAGGAGCTGAACACAGTCGTGGTAAATCCTCTTGATCACATGATTCAGTACAGATACACACTCCAGTGATTTTAAGTGATAGAGTTTTTTCTTTCTTTCTTTCTTTCTTTCTTTCTTTCTTTCTTTCTTTCTTTCTTTCTTTCTTTCTTTCTTTCTTTCTGTGTGTTTGTAGACACTTACAAGAGGCTAAGAGAGACTGAGAGCCAAGTGGTGGTGCAGAATGCAGGTAAAATATAAATCTCAAAAATCGATTAAGCAAATGCTCTTAGAGTGTACTGTACAAAATCATTACAAATGTATTTTTGTCTCTGCGCTTCAGACCAGACTCAATGCAAGTGAGTGTGCTGTGGAAGAGTTGAAGATATGGAATACAGGTATTGGTTGAAAGCAAAAATAGCCATTTGAAACAGTAAAGGTCCATATATTCGACTCAAATTCAAATGTTTCATTCCTATTTCATATATTATAGTGCTGGAGAACGAAATGACAGCCATGGAGAGCTACACGAGGAAACTGATGACAGATAAAGCTGGTAAAATACCAGAACACTACTAATACATTACACATTCCGCTGCTGCCAGGTCAAAACCTTGTATCTCCATTTCTTTTTTATACTTTTATACTGGTACAGTCTCTCAATCAAGCTTTTATATGACAAGCCATACATTCTCCATCACCGTTACTTTTGTCACAGATAGACCAAATGTAGCATTCTCTTCCTCACTGGGGGGATATATGAGAATTTGGGGCCTTTCAACACTGAAACCACCAAGGTCTACACAAAAACATCTTCACCAACATCGGCAGCAAGAACAACGACTCAACAGGTACTGACCTCCATGCCCTCAATAATTCGCAAGACAATGTCAAACGATCTGATGATTGTAATGTTTAACTTCAAGATTCAAGGTCCGTGTTATTGGCCATGTATATGGTTCACACATACACATTTACAAACCGGAGCTCAGTTACAATGTTAATATTTCATACAGTGTATCTGTCCTTGTTCTCCCACTGACAGGTATCTTCACGGCACCATTGAGAGGCGTAAACTACTTCAGGTTCACAATTGCTGGTGTGCTTGGCTCAAACTGGAGGGGTGCTCATCTGTATAGAAAAGTCAATTATGTACATAAATCCATATGATACTGAGGGTCATACAACGTATGGATCCCAGTGCAGCTGTACTCCACGACCTTCACTGGTTTCCTGCTCTTCCCGCTGTGAACGGACTCTGCATCTGCTCTGCTGACAGGCTTGACTGAGCTGTGAAAATGCTGAGGCTGTAAAGCGTCTAGAGCTGAATTAAACAATTATTGCAAAGATATCATGTCTTCTAAACCAGCTCAGTAGATGGCAGCAGAACATTACAAAATTGAGATTTGCATTTTGCAGTGCTTTCCAAAGAGTGTGAGGTGTAATAACATTGCAACATGGAAACTGTCAATTTGTAACAATGTAGCCTATTATATATATATTGTCATACAGTGGCCTCTCTATGTTGTTATTTCAACTTAATTGCTTAATTGTTTTGCAATGATCACATTATTTTCAGGTAGATAATTGTATGCTTATAAAGTATATTTAGATGGCTGCTGTTACTTGGAATGATGGGATGTAGAGTGGGTGTCATCATCGTATGATGTATGAATTGTGCTTTATGCTGTCAGCTTTGCCAAACAGTTTTTACCATGTATTAAAAAAACATAATGGTCATCCTTTCTTTTTCTCATGACTGGTGTTGTGGCAGTATCAAAAAGAGCAAACCCTTTCATCCTTATGATGGGTTCAGAGACTGAGGAAAACTAGCCTGTCTCTCTTGCTTGGATGAGTGCTGCACGGGTCTCTGCATTATATGCTTTTAAGCCTCATAGTAGTTTTAACACGGTCCCTTCCTTTGTGATGTTTGTCACTTCCCCTCTCTCTTTATCTCTCTCTCTCTCTCTCTCCCTCCCTCCCTCTGTTTTCCCTTCAGCTGAATTTGGGATGCCCCACACCCAGCCATAGCAGAAAGGGAGAGTGAGAGAGAAATAGAGTGAGAGAAGGCGAGAGGGAGGAAGGGGGAGAGAGAGAGAGAGAGAGAGAGAGAGAGGGGGGGGGGGGGGGGGGGGAGCGGAGCGGTAGTTGGACAGAGGGAGCTGGTTTGCGGAGGGCAGTGCATCATGCTGCTGTAACGTGAGCAGCGAGGGAGGAGGGAGACGTGGGGGACCACAACAAGGGAAAAGCAGGAAGAGAGGGACTGGAACTGAAGACGCGACTGACTTCATGCCTAGTCAGAGGTAGCCGGATAAGTCCTCGCCCTCGGCGTCGTTTACACGTGCCACAAGAGAATATTGCCTCGCTCCACTGTTAGCCCGCAGACTCCCGGAGTTTCGATGTGCCTCCAGGGGACTGAGAGAGTGGAGGAGACTCACCTCATTCAGGTACAGCCGCTCGAGTCCCCCGCCTCAAAGACCGAGGCTCAGAAGAACAGGGGATGAGGGGGACCCTGCTGCATTTGGACTCAGAACACCCTAAGGACACAGTGAGAGACACACACACACACAGCAGGAGTAGGACCCAAGGCTTTCACGCAATGGTAAGTCACCCGAACCTGCTCAGTGACCTGGGCATCATTCTGAGTGAACGCAGGGGACAGGCTGCATATTGTTCTCTCCTGTTTATAAATGAGCTTGGCTTTATTTAGCGCTGGTGCAAGGACAGCGTTTGAGCCCATTTACCCACAGAGGGGGTCAGCAATGGTGGATTGATGGATGGGCTGTGTCTGGAGAGAGGTCAGGGCAGCCGTCACTACAACACAGTCAGTGGTACTGCGCTCCCGTCTGGGGTCATTTGGATGGAAGTCATGTGACATCAACAATGTGACAGCCAGAGAGTGGTGACTGTAGTCACAGACGGTGGGATCCCTGCAATTTTGATAACATTGTATGAGCCCTGAGGGGATGAGGGTGGATGTGGGGGGCATGTGAAATGTTTTGAATATACACTTTCAGTGACAAATGGCACAGGCACATCACACATTTATATAGCCTAATGATCTTTTCTGTATCAAAGGCAGACTGTATTCTGTAGCAAATACATATTCACCCACCCATACGATTTCACACACATATTCAAACACAAACACACACTGTCCTTGTGTCACAAACACACATGCAAAAAGCCACTCCGGCATTTAGCCATGCTGTTTAATTGCACACACATTCACTGATTTATTTACATTTGAATGAAGTTGTTAGCATAAATGCATACATTACTCCACCCCCCCCCCCCACACCCCACTGTCCAGGGTGGGCTACATGCAGGAGAGGACAGTAGGAGAAGCTGCCTTAAGACAGGTCATCACAGGAGACGGGTTAGAGGTCAATGCAGGAGCTGTCCAGTGGCCATGCGGTTGTGATGTGAGGTTGGAGCTCAAAGGAAACAAAGGTCTGTGGAGGCTACTATCCTAGACAGAGTGACACATGCACATCCATAAAGCAAAAAGGGCAGGTGCCGAGCCAAAACAAGAGATATCAAAATGAAAAAGAGCGGACTCGCACACTGCTGGGCTCCATGGTTAAGGCATTTATTGTACCTGAATCGAACGTGTGACGTTTCGAGCAAAGCAACGTTTCTGATGAAGAGCTTTGCTCGAAACGTCACACATTTGATTCAGGTACAATAAATGCCTAACCATGGAGCCCAGCAGTGTGCGAGTCAGCTCTTTTTCATTTTGAGGCTACTATCCTAACCTTGCCCAGTCTAGTTTTCTCTTCCACTAAAGGTAAGAGGGATATAAGAGATAATAGGAACTCTTGCTTTTGTTTGATGTTAGTTTGGCAGCGTGTCGATCTGGCATAGAATTTGTATTGAACTGGGGCACAGTAGCGCACCTGAATCTCACAGATTAATTCATTTTTCAGTGAAGGTTAAATCCCTCCCAAATGTTTCAATTTTGTTTGCAGCTGTGGCCCATCTACAGAGATCCATTATTCATCGTCATTCGTTTATCTCAAATCTGCCATTCGTTAGATCTCTGCTTGTCCTCTATTCCTGCTGCATGTGTGCAGTTTTCTACTCAGGGTTATGTGTACGTTAAACCCAGCTTGCCATTTTAGAAACGTTTCCAAAAGCTGAACCGAACTTTTGGAATGATAGTGTGATGTAAAGTTGTTGTTTTTTCTGTTCAAAGAAAGACCATACATTCCTCACAGTGATGTCCCACTAATCTTGTCTCTCTCTCAGACTGTGTGGCTGTTCTCTGTTGCTCGCCGGCCCGCGGGGCTCTGAGCCCGTCAGACGAGAGGGATGGGGAGACGGGCGGCTGACCTCATCACGCCGGTGCCAGTCCTGGGAGTCCCCGCCCTGGTGGGGGGGCGTGGCTGGGGGACGGCAGGAGGGGACAGGGTGGGCGCTCAGTCCCTGGCGCTGACATGGGGTCCCCAGTGCAGCATCGGAGTGCAGACGTCACCGGAGATGAGAGCTCCGCCCACCCAGCGCGGGATACGGCTAGCGAGCTCCCTGCCCCCCCAGTCATACGGCAGGATTACTCTCACATCCGATGGCTATATTCCCAAGGAGGCAAAGAAGGAGGAGGAGGAGGAGGCGGCCAGAAAGCCCAAGAGCAACATCATTTCAAAACGCAGAAGTTTAGAGTTCAAGACCAAAAAAGGAGTGACTTTCGAAGGGCTTACCGGTGAGTCCGCAGAGGCCGTGACCTCTGGTCAGCCGACGAGGGGGACATATTGCTACGCCAGAGCGCTCAAGACCAACCCCTACCTTTCACGGGGTGCGGTGAATGACAAGCCCAAAGGGGGGCGGGACTTTCGCTCCACCAATGGCAGCATAGTCGACTCTGAGGCTATTGGTGGGATTTGCACTGTCGGCGGTGACGAGGCAGAGACCGTTCTAGTCGCGTGGAGAGAACGTTCCGTGGTGTATCGTGGGAATCCCAGACTCCCACCCGGACCCCCGCCTCTCGGACTGTCTCACCGGATATGCACCCACTGTGGAGGGAGACGGAACCTGGTGCCTCCGGCTCGGCACAGCCTCCGAAGCCATCCCCCCCTCCTCCCTCCACCCAGTGAGACAGAGAGGGACGGTACACACGCCCTCTCTAACAGAGAGCCCAAACAGAGCCACCGACTCACACAACCAGACTCCACGGCCAAGCAACCCCAGCTCAACCCCCACATGCACATCAACAGTGACGGAAGGCCTAGCTTGCCTGCCAAACCCCCACCCTCTCGCCAAAACGGAGAACCAGCCAAGAGCTCACATCCTCCACATTCCCTGTGCCCAACGAACAGAGAGCCTCTGTCCACACCCTCACACACACACACTGAGCGGTACCCCCCCACTACCCACTACACAACTGTCATGCACCGGAAAGCCCCCACAGTCACCAAGGCAACCATAGAACCAAGGAGGGCAGATCCCAACTCCCTTGCGTCTCAATCTTATGCAAGTAAGACTCCCAGACCAACAACACTCAAACTGTCATCCCCAATATCCATAACAGCTGAACTTAACCCACCGCACTCTAATAATAACACATGTACCATACAGAAGGTGTCCCTTAATTCTGCACACACACCACACGCAACAACCTTTAAGCCTTACAGTGCAAGCATAATGCACACAACTGCACTACCTGAACCGGCAAACACACCACACACGACCGCGCCACCTAACCCTACACACACACCACACACGACCGCGCCACCTAAACCTGCACACACACCACACATGACCACACCACCTAAACCTGCACACACACCACACAGAAGTGCACCACCTAAACCTGCACACACACCACACACAAATTCTCCCCTTTACCCTAAAAGTATACCACACACACTTGTGCCACCTGAACCTGCACACACACCACAAACATGTGCACCACCTAAACCTGTACACACACCACACATGACCGCGCCACCTAAACCTGTACACACACCACACACAACCGCGCCACCTAAACCTGTACACACACCACACACAACCGCGCCACCTAAACCTGTACACACACCACACACGACCGCGCCACCTAAACCTTCACACACACCACACACGACCACGCCACCTAACCCTTCACACACACCACACACAACCGCGCCACCTAACCCTTCACACACACCACACACAACCGCGCCACCCAAACCTGTACACACACCACACATGACTGCGCCACCTAAACCTGTACACACACCACACATGACTGCACCACCTAAACCTTCACACACACCACACACGACCACAGCACCTAAACCTGTACACACACCACACACAACCGCGCCACCTAAACCTGTACACACACCACACACGACCACGCCACCTAAACCTGTACACACACCACACATGACTGCACCACCTAAACCTTCACACACACCACACACGACCGCGCCACCTAACCCTTCACACACACCACACATGACCACGCTACCTAAACCTGTACACACACCACACACGATCGCGCCACCTAAACCTGTACACACACCACACACAAATTCTCCCCGTTACCCTGCAAGCACACCACACACACTTGTGCCACCTGAACACACACACAGACCACACACAACTTATTCCCATTATGCTGCAAGCACACAACAGACAACTGCCCCACCTAAATCTGCACACACACAACACACAACTGCGCCCACAAATCTTTCACACACACTACACACAACTGTACTTGCTAAACCTGCATGCATACAGAATACAACCACACCGTATAAACTTGCACACACACCACAAGAACACACAACTATATCCAGTGACCTGGCAAATACACTACACACACTTCTTCCCAACACAATTTACACCACATCTCAACTCACACCTCCAAATGTTAACAAATCACATACAATTATGTCTCCTGATATACATCCTACATCACATTCAAGCACTCTAAACCCTGCTAACACACTGCACACAACCAAACATGAAAATACACAACGTGCAACTAAACCTGCAAACATATTACACAGCACTGCATCCACTGCATCACGTACAAGGCATCCACCGAACTCTGCAAGCACACCATACACAACTACACCCCCCAAACCTGCACCCACCCCACCCACCATTGTACCCCTCCAAGTAAATACACCCCACACAGGTATACCCCCAGATCCAGAGGAAACCTGTCTCTCAGAGGAACCCGCCAATCTGAGTAAAACACCACACGCTTACACCTCTCCCTCCTCATCAAACAAACCAGACACAAACACTCCCTGTGAGAAGTTGGATCTCTACAGAGCTATCCCTTATCCACAGAAACCCTCAACCCCATCACTGACTCACTGTAAACCTTTGATCACGGCACAGACACACTTTGACAAATGCTGCCGTTTTTGGGATACATCACAAACCGTTCACGCTGCCGACCTCTCGGCAACTAACGCGACTGCGCCGAAGACACGCTCCGAACAGCTGACGGCCCGGCGCGCAAGCGCCCACCGCGGGCTTGTGGTTGAACCTGTCATGCACACAAACGTGTATACGAAAACGTTGACAGTCCCGATCAAATTCCCAGGTAATACCATCAGTGAAGCTCCGCAGAGGAACAGGCGCCATGCTAACTCCATTACTTCCCAGGTCACCGAGCCCCCAAAGTCCCCCGTGCCTCTTCGTTCTAGACAGCAGGGACTCTCAGAGGCACAGATCTCAGAGGCCGATACACACCCGCCACCTAAAACGCAGCCTGTGTCACATTCAGATATGGAGTCCATTGCCGGGAGCGTATCAGCCATGCATGCAAATGCTGTAACCGAATCACTCCCTTGCGCATCACTGACGCAAACAAACTGTGGGCTGCTCATCTTCACACAGAATGACGCGGTTGAGCCTGCCGAGCCTGCCGCTGACACACCCGTACGCACTGAAGCGCCCTCCGCGCCACACACACATCCGAGCCCCACAGTCCCACTGAGGCGTAGCTCGTCGCATGCCGTCCCGGCTGAGCGCCACGCCCTTTTACCGCCATCTCGCGCACACGTATTGTCCGACCCCCTCATCCGTCCAAATGGGACAGACCGTAGGATGGGACCGGCCCTCTCGCACCCTTGTCTAGAGGACCCCAGGCTGGCTCACTCCCACCCCGCCAGCGCTGCCCTGCTGCTGCCCCCCTCCCCTAAGTGCACCAGGCCTGCGGCCCTCCAGCAGCGGCTGCAGAGTGTGGAGGTCAGCCTGGCGGCCAACGAGGACAGGATCACCACCCTGCTCAACATCATCCATGACCTGGAGATGAGCCACGCACTCAGCAAGGGGTGAGGCACACCAGGGAGAGAGGGATAGAGGTGTAGAGTAAATGCTACACGTGTGGTATCCATATGTAACAACAGAAGAACCATCTGGATAAAGGCTCCATATAGAACCATTTTCAGGTCAGAAGGAAGCCTTTAGGGTTCCAAACAGCAGTTTATGGTGTTGAAATGTAAAGTTATTTAGAACCATAGGGTTCGAAATGGAACCTTTTTCCAGATGGCTCTTCAATTGTTCCAAATGGTTCAATGCACTGTAGCACCCTTTTTCAGAGTGTAGGGTTCAAGCAGAGTAAGGGACAGAGTGTGTCTTCAGCGGTTCATGAGGAGTAAGGGACAGAGTGTGTCTTCAGCGGTTCATGAGGAGTAAGGGACAGAGTCTGAGACAGGAGGAGAGGTTGTGAAAGAGGATTTGACAAGTAGACATTGGAGAGAACCAGAACCAGAGAGGAGCATGATGCTGAGGGAGAATGAATGGTTGTTCTCCGGTCTTCTTGTTTACTTTTATTTCCTCATTTCAGCCGGCGGTGCTACAGAACAGGGCAGGACCTCAAGGCCTGCTCCACCTGTCAAAAGACGGCTTGCATCGTCTACAGGTGAGAACCAGGTGGAAGGATGAAAGAGATGGAATGCTTGGGCCAACTCTCTACCTCTGCTGTTCTGCCGTGGTGGATATTGAATCTGAAATAATCCTCCTGAAACAGCTTGCACAACTCTATATTTGACTTTTCTCTCGGTCTCTCTCTCTCAATTTCTTTCTTTCTTTCTTTCTTTCTTTCTTTCTTTCTTTCTTTCTTTCTTTCTTTCTTTCTTTCTTTCTTTCTTTCTTTCTTTCTTTCTTTCTTTCTTTCTCTCTCTCTCTCTCTCTCTCTCTCTCTCTCTCTCTCTCTCTCTCCCTCCCTCTCTCTCTCCCCCTCCCTCTCTCTCTGTGGGTCCAGTGTGGAGTATGACTTCAGGCAGCAGGAGAGGCGTTTCCTGGAGGTACTGAGCCCTCGGAGGATTGAGAGTGCTGCTCCTCCCTGCCCCCCCTGCTCCCTGTCCCACAGCCCCACCCTGCTCGCCGAGGCCATAGCCAAGACCATGACCCGGTCCAAGGTCAGAAGCCGGAAGCTGTGCAAGACTCTGTTTGGATGGTTGCCCAGGAAAACTCAGCGGACATAGTGCTCGTCTTGCTGTTTCCCTCCAGAACATGTTATTCCCATATAATATAAGAGCTATACCTCCACCCTTTTCAATAGAGCGCTAACCACTTGTCATCACAGACCTTTCTGACATCACTTCCTGTCCCATGAAGGGGCAAGGGCTCTAAACCTGATATGTTGCTTTGCGGCTGACTAATATCCCTCCTGTCCACCCAGAGCAGAGCATGTTTAACAAGATTTGCACATAGTGACTTACTGTACAACACGTTCCCAGTCTGCTGTATCACAGAGGGGTGTCCCTCTGATCCCTTTAGCATCAGAATCAGAATCGTTTATTGCTATTTGTACTGTACGTACATAGGAATTTTTGTGACACTGGTGCTTTACAACAACACAACAATGGACGAGTGCAAGGGCGGGATAGGACAGTGCGAGATACATCCATAATGCAAGAACTAGCAGCGATTGGACTTCAAAGAGTGCAGTGGTTCAATGCAAAAATTGCAGGGGGTGGGGGAGAGAGTCAGAGGGGAGCCTTGTTCATAAGGCTGATGGCCTTGGGGAAAAAGCTGCTCCTTTGGTCTTTGACGACCGCAGCCTCCTGCCGCAAGAGAGCAGTGTGAAGAGGTCGGGTGGGAGGGGTCAGCCATGGTCAGGAGAGCAGTGTGAAGAGGCGGGGTGGGAGGGGTCAGCCATGGTCAGGAGAGCAGTGTGAAGAGGCCGGGTGGGAGGGGTCAGCCATGGTCAGGAGAGCAGTGTGAAGAGGCCGGGTGGGAGGGGTCAGCCATGGTCAGGAGAGCAGTGTGAAGAGGCCGGGTGGGAGGGGTCAGCCATGGTCAGGAGAGCAGTGTGAAGAGGCCGGGTGGGAGGGGTCAGCCATGGTCAGGAGAGCAGTGTGAAGAGGCCGGGTGGGAGGGGTCAGCCATGGTCAGGAGAGCAGTGTGAAGAGGCCGGGTGGGAGGGGTCAGCCATGGTCAGGAGAGCAGTGTGAAGAGGTCGGGTGGGAGGGGTCAGCCATGGTCAGGAGAGCAGTGTGAAGAGGCCGGGTGGGAGGGGTCAGCCATGGTCAGGAGAGCAGTGTGAAGAGGCCGGGTGGGAGGGGTCAGCCATGGTCAGGAGAGCAGTGTGAAGAGGCCGGGTGGGAGGGGTCAGCCATGGTCAGGAGAGCAGTGTGAAGAGGCGGGTGGGAGGGGTCAGCCATGGTCAGGAGAGCAGTGTGAAGAGGCCGGGTGGGAGGGGTCAGCCATGGTCAGGAGAGCAGTGTGAAGAGGCCGGGTGGGAGGGGTCAGCCATGGTCAGGAGAGCAGTGTGAAGAGGCCGGGTGGGAGGGGTCAGCCATGGTCAGGAGAGCAGTGTGAAGAGGCCGGGTGGGAGGGGTCAGCCATGGTCAAGAGAGCAGTGTGAAGAGGCCGGGTGGGAGGGGTCAGCCATGGTCGGGAGAGCAGTGTGAAGAGGCCGGGTGGGAGGGGTCAGCCATGGTCAGGAGAGCAGTGTGAAGAGGCCGGGTGGGAGGGGTCAGCCATGGTCAGGAGAGCAGTGTGAAGAGGCCGGGTGGGAGGGGTCAGCCATGGTCAGGAGAGCAGGGGTAAGAGGTCGGGTGGGAGGGGTCAGCCATGGTCTTTCTGGCCCGCTTCAGCGCCATGGAGTCATGCATCCTTGGTGGCATCTTTGATCTTTGACTTTCATAGAGGACATGCGATAGATTTATGCTGATACAGGTAGCTTGTGAAAGAATTACCTGGCTAGATCTAGACCACCATTTTCTTTCAGAACTGAATAAATCCCGTCATTTAGTGATGTTCTATTCAGGATGGTGTTACAGTATGCAATAAAGGTTCAGGTGAAGTGTTACTGTTCCCCTAGAGATGTGCCCATACCAGCTTAACCCAGGGTAAATGTATGAACCAGATTTTTAAAGCCTAAATAAACCAAAGTAAAGGCCATTTCTCATTCTTTTGTGAATGATTTAGCAGACCATATTGCATGTCTTTGGCCCCATAAAGGCGGATGTTAGCTGTTTATTCAAGACAGCCAAACAGCTTCTGCTGTAAACACAAATCCAAATACGGAGTAAATACGCAAATGAGTTATCACGCAACTTAGAGCATTCCCTCCCTGCACACACCCAGGCCTTCTCTAACCTGACTCTAGTAGACCGCTCAGCCCAGCCAGCTGGCCCTGGAAGTGGAGGAGCTTCCATTCTCGTTCCCAGAGGGTAGGGAGCTCACGCAGAAGGTCTCCAAATCCCCAAACAATCTGAAGCCTAACAGGGTTTCTAAAAAGCTTTTGAGTTAAACAATGATATGACGGGAGGCGGCAATGAAGCATGAGAAAATCCCACAATTAATTTGTCCATGGGCACATGCAGATACACTAACACACTCGCACGCGCGCACACACACACACACAAACACGCAAGCCTGAATGTGGTCTTGAGACTGGTACTAGTGTTAGGAGCAGTGTGGAAGGGTCGTTCAGAAGAGTCATGATCTAGCTCTGGGGAAGTGTGTGTGTGTGTGTATGTGTGTGTTGTAACCTCCTGAGTCGGGATAACCAGGTGGAGCACAACAAACAATGTCCAGGCAGTGATCATTTAAGGCGCATTTATTCAACAAAATAACCTCAAAAAAAGGTCAACTGAAAATATCATCCGTCGCGCGGTCGGTTTTCCCAGGGCCTCCGGCATGCTTTACTCACAGGGTCTCTGCTCTGGCTTCTGTGGTCGACGGGGAAACAAACATTAGGCACGGCATGGAAACTGAGAGCGTTAGGCAGTCAAGCAAACAATCCACTACTCACTGAGTCCAAAGACTAATGAGTGTTTCCCCAGTCAGGCCTTTATCTGCTTGCAGGCTCGTTAGCCAAGTGGGTGCAGCCAGTGCGCATTCCTTCCTGGCCTGATTGGAGCAGCTGGGCAGCAGCGTTGCCCGGGCAACCAGGAACCGCCTGTATATGCCGTCTACGGCCAGGCCGTGCTGTCCAAGGTACTCAAGGGCCCTGGGTTGTCGGGTCGCGGCCTCGTCACTCCTGTGGCGCTGTCCATGGTGCTGAAGTGGCCTCTGGTGCGGCCAGGTTTGGGCGCGGTCACGTTCGTGGCCCGCGCCCTTGTGGCAGCCTCCCCCCGGCCATCCCGAGGGAGGATGTCACAGTGTGTGTGTGTGTGTGTGTGCGTGACAGAGAAGAGAGAGAGAGAGAGAGGGAGGAGGAGGAGGAGGAGGAGGAGAGTATTGAAGGACCCTGCTGTGTCAAAGTCAAACTGTGACTCTGGCATGCCTTCCAGTGCTGCTGAAGGACCCTTCCCTGACAAGGGCAACTTAAACAAGATGGTCAGCTTTTTTTTAATCTGTGGGGCCGACAGCAAAACATTTCCAAAATGGCATGTCCCCATTGGCTGTGGCCTGATCGTCAGTGTTGTCCACTAATGGCATCAACTGATGTTATTAATGCTCCAATGAAGCCTCCCACTGGATGCTTCTGGTGGTTCTGTGTGGTAACTTGTGTGTACAGTGTGTGTGTGTGTGTGTGTGAGTGAGTGTAAGAGAAAGAGAAGGGGCGGGAAGAGAGAGAGAGAGATGTACCTGCATGAGATTGTGCTGTACACATTAGTGATAATTTGAGTGTGTCTGGAATCCAGCCAAGTGATATCAGATGTGAGTATTTGTAATGATCTTTTGAAAAGCCTCATCTTTATCCTACTCTATTAGCACAAGATGGCCACTAACATCCTTTGGGTTAAGATTGGCATGAAAGTTGAAAAGAAACTTTCCACTTAGATTGTAGGAGGAGAATGCAATCATGCTTGTCTGAGTGCAGAGAACACTCAGTAACTAAAACAAGGACATGGCTTTCAAAAATAACTCCAGTCTTGACTGCTCCCCTGAGTACTGCCCTTATGCACCATTAAGGCTGTAATAATAATAATGGATTGACTAAATGTGACATATGACCTATACAGTACCTTATTTCAACTTAAAGCAACTTACTGTAGGCTTCTGTATGTGCTTTTGCAACAGTGTGTGTGTGTGTGCGTGTAAATAAACGTGCGGTACATCTGTAGGCTATACACTGTTGTAAAGCAATTGATTTACATACATGTGTAACACCCCTCCCTCTCTTCTCTATCCCGATCCAGATCTCCCGGCCAAAACTCCTGAACACAACAGACCCTTCCCCTCATTCTCCCCCGAAAATGGAAGCATGGCTGCCTGTTTGGTTCATCTAAATGCCTTCCCTAGGGATGGTGGAGGGAGGGTGCACTTCTCTAACCCCCCTCTTCTGGCTGGGTGTTGTCCGGGTGGGGGGGGGTTTGAGACAATGCTTCTGTCCATGTAAATGCAAGGTCGGTGTGCCCCGTGACAAGAATGCGATGTGACGGGGCACAGCGAGGAGGAGAAGAAGGCGGAGGAGGGCGAGAGCTTGGCTAAAAAAAGGAAGAAAAACCATTAAAGTCATGACAGGAATATTTAGTGCTACAGGGACACAGCAATGCATGATACGGGCATCATGTTTTCATGACCAGAGGGTTCACACTGGTACCCATAGGAGGGGGCTGGTACACCCCCAGGCCTGCACAACCTCACAACACGGAGGAAAACATGGACAATGCATTCTACAGAACACAGCCACGTTCACTGAGACAATTGTTGCATTATTTCCTCCGAATTCTGAATCTTTGCGACGGATCGAGATGCGATGCACGTCTGTGACTGTCAGCTGCCGTCTCTGGTCCGAAGGTCAGGGTCTCATCAGTGGGGATGTTCAAGGTTCAAGGTTGACCGTCGAGCATCATGCCCATGCGCTGCTCCGGGGGAGGCAGGCAGACAGTCCCCAGCGAGCACGTTAGTCAGAAACATGACCCCGGAGCTGCTCACAGCTTGTTAGCACACCGCCCTCCATGAGGATGATGGACAGAGACAGGATCGCATTGCCAGAAGACAGTTGTAATCCCTGTTAATTGGCACAGAAGAGTCATAAAGCAAGAATAATCTCACTGACATGACATGTCCTCCTGAGAAGCACACGCACGCACACACAACCTGCACACAAGTCAACCTCACAAACATGCAGACACCATATTAACACATTTGAGAGTGAGATTATAGTATACAAAAGACATGTCAAAGGCACTCAAACATTTAACATACATTACACACATTGGTACTGTATAACATTGGATGTGGACTAAAATGCATGTAGGGAGTTGACTACACTGACATTCAAAATACAACAAGGAATTCTTTACAATATAGAATTATGGCCATATGAATATCATTGAAATGTTTATCTGGCAGTCATTTGTTTGACCCCATTTGAGTACAGATGATTAGTCAACTTCACAGTTGAGCATTACACATCCTGTCACATACTGTAACATAAGAAGGCGAGAATGTACAGCATAGGTTAGAGTAAAGAATATACAGAGTAAATAATATGCATAATAGAGTACAAGAAATATATACATACATTATGCATAAAATGTAGAATGTATACACATATAATCTGTACAAATATGTATAATATACATACATACATGCACGCATCCACAACACTCAGGAACACTCAGGCACTGTTATAGAGTCTGATGGCCGCTGGTACAAAGGGACGCCTGGACCGCTCAGTATGGCACCTACAGTAGGTGGGAGGAGCCTGTGGCTGAAGGTGCTCCCTATCTGCCCCAGCTCATCATAGAGGGGGTAGGAGGGCTTGTCCAGGATAGACTTCAGCGACAGCCTACTGGATGTGTGTGTGTGTCATGTTGCACATGTCAGCCCATTGCATGAGTGTGTTGTGTGCCGTGTGACAAATAAAGTCGTCTTCTTCTTATCCTCCTCTCCACCACATAATAGACCTTTCCTATTCGGGCGGCAAGTTCCGCCCCCTAGTTACCGTTGCTATGCCCTACACGCTTTGGAGCAAGTTAATAAAATGTCCACTGAACAGCGTATACCTGATGATTCTCTCGGATTCCTGACAATATTGCTGTATGTTATTTGCCAAATGCCACTACTTTGTCGAAGATAGTTCTACAGAAAGGCCTGTACTATTTTACAGAAGGATATCCATGAGATTTGGATTTCGGACGAGCAGGTGACAGTTGATGCTAGATGTTGGTAATCTATGCGGAAGACGCCTCACAGACTCCAGATTGAAATTCATCAGGATCGAGGAATCTAACTGTCACATAAACAGTAAAGCAGGGTGAGTAAGTTAGTGATATCCATTCTTAGAAAATAAGCCTGTGAGAATGATCTGTTAACTACTAGCTACGGGCTAATTACTACCTACTGTAACGTA
Organism: Borostomias antarcticus; assembly: GCF_949987555.1. Classification (NCBI taxonomy): domain Eukaryota; kingdom Metazoa; phylum Chordata; class Actinopteri; order Stomiiformes; family Stomiidae; genus Borostomias; species Borostomias antarcticus. Next base: position 20,841,011 of record NC_140248.1, read on the forward strand.
ATTTACATCAGAGCACCAACATACTTCGTAGCTTTTGCTGTAAACTTATGTGTGGAAGGAGGTGTGTCTTATCGTACAGGTTGTTTTCTTATAACATTATGGTATAGCAGGTTTTCTGTATGTTAAAAAAAACAAAAACATTTTCTTGAAACTAAGCGGTACAATCTTTGTTTGTGGGACATCAGAGGCGTGGTCTTAAGAAATCAAGCAACCTTATTGGTTATTATTCTACGCGTGATTGACAGGTCGGGAAGGTCTACAGGTGCATCTTAGAAAATTAGAATATTGTGGAAAGTTCATTATTTTCCGTAATTGAATTCAAAAAGTGAAACTTTCATATAGGGCTGGATATCGATTCGAATTTCAAGAATCGATTCGATTCCAATTCACAAGATTCAGAATCGATTATCACGATTCAATTCGATTCGATTAGTTTCGATTCAATATCGATTCGGTTAGTGTTACTAAAACCTTTTTTTTTATTTTTTTTTAGCTGTAACCTTAATTACATGACTGCCAAGTTATGCAACACATCAACACTAGGGTATCGATACTGCGCACTATGCGCCTCAGCATCCGCTGACCCTGCTCTGTCATCTGTTGGATGGGTGAGTGAATACTTTTGGCAATATAGTGTAGATAACATACATACATACATACATACATACATACATACATACATACATACATACATACATACATACATACATACATATATACATAGTATACATACATACAAGATTCTTTTATTTGTCACATGTGATGTATTATGCCGAGTATCCTACCAGCATACAGGCCTATATTCTTTGCTGTCGTTCTGACTGAGCTCACTTTGCTCAATCGTGGGAAATCTCCCGACATGACACAAAATGTATATGAAGACAAAATGTTTAAGATACTGATGACCTGTCTCTTAATCATCTCGATTACTATTGGTCCAAACCATGGACAATGCAAGAAAGAGGGATGGGCAGCTGCACTTTGCTATTGAATTGAATTACTATTTTTATTCTAATTTTTTAGCATTTGGCACTGCTGGTTTTTCTTTGGCTCTGGCTAAAATCCCTTTGGGGGGCGCCAAAAATCCTCTATGCAGGAAAAACCCTGTACAGTCACAGTGAAATGTTGCTGCCGGCTCCAAGATTATGCAAGATGTCCTCGAGGTGGGGGAGTGTCCCTCCCCCTCCGAGGTATGTTCAGCTGACCGTACCACTCTCTGTAGGGCCTTGCGGTCCTGAGAGCTGCTGTTCCCGTACCAGGTGGTGATGTTCCCAGTCAGGATGCTCTCAATCGGGGATGAGTAGAAGTTCCGTCGGACCTGGTGGGACACTCTGAATTTCCTGGTACAGTCTCTGACGAGCTTTCCTCACCATAGTGTCTACGTGTGTTGACCATGTCAGGTCCTTGGTGATCTGAACGCCAAGGTACTTGAAACTGTCCACTCTCTACAGGGGTGCTGTTGATTATTAGAGGGGTGTAGTTCCTCTTCTGCTCCCCAGCTTCTCACTTGGCAGGTCGGGTAGCTCAACAAGAACTTTCCCTGTTGTCTAAGGTTATGAGTTCAAGCCCTGGGAGATGCAGACTAAACATGGCTACTCAGGTATTTTACTGTATGGACATGACTTTGAAGATATTTTTAATTCAATAAGTTGTACAGTAAACAATTAGGGTCCAGGCAGAGACCCTCATGTATTTGTTATTGGTCTCCTCCTCTTCCTCCACAAAATCGGTTTGGCCCGGTCCCGACCCAGTGCTGCACAGCAGCTGTAAATATGGTTGCCTTTTGGTTGACAACAATAGAAGGAGAAAAGTGGATAGAGAGGGAGAGAAGGAGAGAGAGAGAGAGAGAGAGAGAGAGAGAGAGAGATAGATGGAGTCCACACAGAGAGACAGAGCACTAACCAGGTGAAAAAAGTGGACATGTAGTCAAGACAACATACTGTAATAAGGTAGCTTCTGTTTTGCCCACATTCTAATCATTGCAGTGGCCTCCACAATGATTTCACATAACTAAGCAGTGTATTGATATACTGTGAACCTCCTCTTACATTTATTTACATCACAAATACTGTTTGCTTTATTTATTAATAATTAAATGGCATATAATCAGGTAATTTTTCTAATTGAATATATAATATAAAGGAGTCACCGCGACACAAGGCTGGTAATTCCGTACTTTTATTAATTAAAAGAAACGAACAACGCGTTTCGCCTATGGCTTCATCAGGTTCGAACCTGATGAAGCCATAGGCGAAACGCGTTGTTCGTTTCTTTTAATTAATAAAAGTACGGAATTACCAGCCTTGTGTCGCGGTGACTCCTTCCTACTTGAATTATCGGATTATCCTGATTTCACCTGCACCAAGGACTGAGCGAGCTGTGCACGGGGCACCCACGTCTAATGAATATATAATATGTTTATGTGTGATTGTCAGTTCAAGAGGGAGAGAGGATAATGGAGAGAGAGAGAGAGAAGAGGGAGAGCAAGAGCAGGAAGAACCAGATGAGAAAGTGAAAGTGTGGTTTTTCCCACATCAAATGCTTTCCAGACGTACACTTAGAACATATGTCAGGGGACGTCATTCTTAAAAAGGGCATATTGGCAAATCAGTTTGAGCTCTAGGAGCACCCCTAAAGGTTTGATCCTAGAATCGCCCCTGGGCCAAGTAATTGGCCCGTTCAGACACGTTTTGAACTGGCACTGCACTAGTACTGAATAAATGTGCCACAAGACATATGCAACTGTCAGTACCCCAGATGGCCAGAAGAGAGAGGCAGAGAGTAACAATACTCTCAGTCCTCTGCTCACTCTGACACATTAAAACACTCTCTCACACTGGCATACTGTAAACTGGCACACACACATATCCACTCACAAATCATGAGAGTGCATGCGTACCTGCATTCATTACGTCTTGGAAATGTAATGCGTCATTTTAATAAGAGTTTCCCATCTATGTTTGCTCTCTGTGATGCATTTTGACGCACTGCTAACACTGCTATTATGTTAAGATTGGCGCACAACCATCAGTGCCAGTACCATCTGTGTTCGTGCTGTTTACATTGGCCGACCATGCTTGCGCAGAGCAGCGTAAAGTTCCTGTGTACATTACCACTATCAGTCACAACACTGTCTTCCTCAATAACATGGCCGTGTAACTAAGAAGCATAACCAAGCAACGGCAACGGTTCCCCATCATACACTCAGAATTTAATAAGGCGCTCAAGAGACAACAGTCACGCAAAGGCATACGGATTCACTTATCAACTTCATTACCAGGAAGCTGTGATATGAACTGCACCGTTCATGAGATGTTTTTTATGTCCGGCATTTTCAAAGCAGTGCTTTATTGGTCTGGTGATGATTGAATACTGTGTACACCTAACTAACAGAAAAGCCAATCATGGGCACTTTATATTGAGCAGCTTTTAAATTATCCTGTGACATTGGTCTAAACCACTGCCCATCATATCTCAGCGGTCAGATGTGACTGTATAGTAAACCATGTCTCCTTTCTCCTGCACTCTCTGGTTTGTTCATTAGGAAGGTCCAGTTCCTCACCGTCAGAGACCCTCATCCTCCCTCCCTGACCAGGTCAGTGTTATGGAGCAGGCAGCAGCGCTCCGCTATTTATGGTTAGATAAACATGCCTGACCACTGCATCTACAAGACAAACAGCTCCCTAGAGGAAAGAACGACGTTCATGCTATGATTTACTCCCACCACATTTTTCCCTTTCATTAAACAAACAGCACTCACACACGGCACACTACCGTTATGAAGTATTTACATCAAACTGTTAGGGTGCATAATTTATCGAACGTTTTTCTTGCTCTGTCACAGAAATACTCTTGTCGCACACAGACAATTGTTTAAATTGTCAAAGAACATACTGTAATCCAATTGACTGGGATGAGCTACAGTAGAGCGCTAACAGGAAGACAAATGAGGAAATAGTACATTCACAATTAAAAGACCCCACCAACTACACAAGACAGAAGTAAGGAGGTGTATTGGAATACTGAACAGAATGAATTATGAGTGATAATAATGACATGAATGAATGAACATGCTGATGAGTTGTATCCAGGCAGGGGACTGTGGGTGTGGCGGGTGAGACCTTAAGGCTCTCTGCCGGGGAATCAGGGAGCTCAACAGATCCCCGGATGGAGAGTGGATTAAAGAGCTCGGGGGTTAAAGTATACACCGTATGTAACCCAGGTTAAAGTATACACCGTATGTAACCCAGGTTAAAGTATACACCGTATGTAACCCAGGTTAAAGTATACACCGTATGTAAAACAGAGAAGAGAGGGGCGCAGACAATCCCCAGGAAGAGGATGGCACGGAAATAGTGAAAGAGGAGGAGAGAGAGAGTGTGTGTGGGGGGGTGTGTGTGGGGTGGGGGGGGGGGGGGGGGTGAAGGGAGGGAGCAGGAGAGGGTGTGAGAGACAGAGGGGAACAGACTGAACAGTTAGACGGCAGCGGTGTTGTATATTTATGACCCGGACAGAGATTGTTTGGAGTGAGGAGCATCATCGTTCTGAAGGAGTATTCTGAGGTGAGACTGAGGGTTCACAGTATCTAACTACATCAGCTACAGTGGTCCTACGGGTGCTGCTTGCTCAGGCAACATTGTGACACTGCTGCTATACATTTCGGTATGACTTTTCATTCATTTACAGTACGAACGAGTGTTAAGTTGCTGAGCTGTTAAGTTGTTTAACTTACAGCGTCTGTATGTGCATGTGCATGTGACATGATTTGCATCTCACTTGTAAATGTACCGTACACTGTGTACTCAGTTCTCCCACAAGTAGCCATACAGAGATTCTTCTGGATGTTTACTAAGTATGTTTATTGTATGCTGATTTTGGCATGGACAAGATCGGTCAGGACAAAATCTTTTTAAAGCATTTTTGTACATATCTCCATCTGCGCGTGTGTGTGTGCGTCTGTGTGTGTGTGTGTGTGTGTGTGTGTGTGTGTATGTGTGTGCGGGTGCGTGTGTGTTACGTGGAAGTGTAACCTACAGTAGTAGGTCATTTGGGATTACTTGTCTGAGGCTAAACATTAACAGGTCAGGTTGACACCATTCAGTACAGTCGTTGATGGATTGTGTCCTGGCTCTGCAGTGTTGCTCTGTTCAGTAATGTATCCTCATTTCAGGAGGCCCCAGCCTGTTGACACACTGGTTTATACCGGACTGTGAGGATGTATCAGTACAACAGTTGAGGCACTGAGGCGTTAAGCTAAATTTACTGAGATGGTTTGAAGCAGTTTTAGGGCCACTTCAATTAGGTTTCTTCTGTGACTGCCAATATGGGACAGACGTTGTTAAAGGATATGTACACTGAATTTCATGTTTAGCCCTATTCCTGGCTTCCCTGGCATGTATCTGACTAGTACAGGTTAAAATATTTCAGTTTTGTGCAGTACAGAGTTCTGTGTCAATAACGTCGGCGCGCACCCTGGCTCGTTGCTAGCTATGGGCACACTCGAAAAACTCTAAAAAGGATGATATACGTGGATTTCAAGTCCAGGAATTACATGGTTTATGCTTACCAAGCTCTGAAGTCGTCCTGTAAACACCAGGTCCTTTTGCCATTTCGAAACAACAGTAAACAGTACTAAATTCAGATTCGGATGAATTTTACAGTGTGATGGGATGGCTGTTGTATGTTTGGTGAAATTAGTACTATTTACAAGTTAGCTGTTGTTTCGAAATGCAGAGGCGAAAGGACCTATGGTGCTTACAGACTTCAGAGCTTGGTAAGCATAAACCATGTAATTCCTGAACTTGAAATCCACGTATATCATACTTTTTAGAGTTTTTCGAGTGTGCCCATAGCTAGCAACGAGCCAGACGTTATTGAAACAGAAATATTTTAACCTGTACTATCAATCAATCAATCAATCAAAGCTTTATTTGTATAGCGCATTTCATACCCAGAGGCAACACAATGCGCTTTACAGAGAACAAGGGAGGTGGGCATACGACCCACCCCTACATATTCCAGAGGGAAGCAAAAAACCAGTGTCAACCGGGGGCCAGATAAGTGAGCTGTAAAAATTCTTCCCTGACCCCTCTCAACAAGGCGATCGAGCAAGCTCCTGGAGTATGTTTGTCTACTGGCTAAGAACATTTATAAAGCAATAAATTACATTCAATTACATTTTCAGAGTAAGAGAGGCTAAAAATATTATAGGAGAGACATGGCAAACACTGGTGTATGTCTGTGTGTGTGTGAGTGTGCCTGGGTCCAGGTAGAGGCAGGGGTCGGGGGTAGGAAAAGGATACGGACCCGGGTGAGGGTGAGGGGAAGGGGGGACTAGGTCCAGGCCTAAAGCCGGAAGTGGACTGGTGTCTGTGTGTACGTGTGTGTGTGTTTAGGGCTGGGTTTAAAAAAACGATTCTGAATCGATTCTGAATCGATTCTGAATCAAATGATTCAGAATCGATTCATGAATCCCAAAATCGATCTTTTATTTAATGAATGAATGAATGAATAAATGAAGGAATGAATAGTTAATTAATTAATTAAACGATTCATTCATCCATTCATTTTTGGAAATCAGTATCGATACCCAGCCCTAGTATTGATGTGTTGCATAACTTGGCAGTCATGTAATTAAGGTTACAGCTAAAAAAAACAGGTTTTAGTAACACAAACCGAACCGATATTGAATAGAATCGAATAGAATCGAATTGAATCGTGATAATTCCAAACCTTGTGAATCGGAATCGAATCGATTCTTGAAATTCGACTCGATACCCACCCCTAAATACTACGACATCCACAGCTGACACGGGGGTATCTATCGGACTCAGGGTGGTCTGCTGGTGACAGTGGGGCATCCACTGGACCTGGTTAGAAGATAGGAGGGAGAGAGAGAGGCACTAGGGAGACGGAAGGCAGATGCATGCAGTCAGTCTCTTAGATGTTTACATGAGTCCCTGTGTGAGAGGGCCTCGTGACAGTGGAACCAGTTGACTTTATTAGTCTTGTAAAATAACGTCCCCTTTGCTCTGTATCTACCCTTGATCTAGAGAGCCGTGGAGAGATGAGAACACGGGGTGACCCGCATGGCGCCACCCTCAGTCACCCGTCTGGTCACCTTTACTGAAAAAACTCCAGATCTAATAAACAAACTCAGTTCAAAGGGATATTGTCTTCCAGCCTTATAACAAACTCATCCTTACCTGCCACAAATATACTACCATCTCAGGCACCTCTGGTATGGATCCACTGTTTTTGTTCAGCCGCACACCGCATATGCTGCTCAGCGAGACGGTTTTTGGCCCATTCTCATAGGCCGCCAACCAGCCAAATGAATTATGTAATGTAGGCTGTAAGGTGACCTCACGTTTACATCACGGAAACTGGGCTTCTATTTCACCCGTTCTCTTTGTAGTGCCGGCGAGCAACATGGAAGTGAAACATCTAAGTGAAAGCAGAGATAATAATAATTGCATTACTTGTGCATGTTCTTGTAAACATGCTCTTCCACTTCAGTGGGCTGGCTGTGCTGTTCGTCCGTCCCTCCATGGCGGAGCTGAGCCCGTGTGACAGTGACAGGCCACTGCAGGTTTCAATCACCAGGGACACCACTGGACCCACAGTCTCCATGGAAACGGATAAGTGTTCCCACCCTGGAGGTATCCATATTGACTTAAAAGGTTTTACTTAGTTAATCCAAGGGGGAGGGCACGGCTGAGACCCTCAACACTCTTCTAATGTGTTGCCAAAGCTCACAGAGTGATGCTCAAGGTCATTGTGTGAAACAGTACAGTATTGTGTTACTCAACTGTGTTGATCTACTTAATCCAGTCGAAAAGGCCAGATGGTTGTTTCTCTGTGCACTTCGATTTTTGTATTCAGTTGCATTTCTTCCCTGCCTTTTTTTTGTGTGTGGGGGGGGGGGGGTAAATCAATGTCTTTTTCACTGGTAACATAGTCTCTCTCTCTCTCTCTTTCTTTCTATTTGCTCTAGCTCTTTTTTCCATTTGGTAGTCATCAGTTCATGGCTCCTTTCAAAATAGCTGTAAATGTCAAGGTTGGTTTATACATTCTTCTAAGTGGTAATTATTTCAGTGGTAATTATTTGTCTAGACACTTGTGGAGAGTGACTGTTAAGAGGAAATTGTATGAAAAAGATTTGTCCTTTTCAATGGTGGAACAGTAACAGTCAGACTGTGTCACAGTTGAAAGTCCAATACAGTATGAGATCAAGAAACGGCTGAAGACCACGTGCTGTAGGAGTTACACAACCTATCTACTGTATATACTGTACATTGTGTGTGTGTGTGTGTGTCTGCATTATAAAAGTGCATTATGGTGTGTGATATTTTCTCATCCCTGTTTAAACTGGCCATTGGTCTTTTTCACACTGCCTGTTCACCACTCCCCCTGCTCCATATACGTTTACATACTGTAGCAGCAATGTGACAGGTGACCCCGTGATCAAACGTACTGTATTACTGTATGTCCGGGTGTAATTGGAGTATAGGCTGCAGAATGAATGCTTGCATGTTCCCAGTGCTGCCTGCAGAATGTCTACTGTAGCTGCCGTAGTAGGCTCCTGTCAATCAGGTCTCAGATGACGTCGTTGAATAAGTGCCACACTGCGACAGAACCCACGCCTCGTGTTTGGACCTTTGCCTGGGCTTGCCTTTCCTTTCATCTGACTATGAAAGCTCTAGGTCTGGCCTCTGTGGAGCTCAGCTGTATTCACGCTCTTTCAACCATCCACAGCCGAGGGCTAATTCAGTTTGGACTATGTGAGTTCAGTAAATCATTTGAGATTACACATTGGAGACAGGCTCTAATGTGTGTCCCGTCCTGTTTCCCAGTGCAGTGTGGATGCTGTCTGACCTCGCTAATCTGATTTGGGCTCTGATAGCGCAGTCTGTTCTCATTATCAGACAGAACGTGCGACTGTCACTCCTGGGCCTCCACTATCATCTATCCTTAATGAGGGTACCTGCAGCGAGCAGGCTGCTGCAGGTGTCAGATAGCTTGTCTGTAATGGGAACACTTAGCAGCACCTCAGTACAGGACGGAGGGAGGGGAGGGGGGTGGGCACTCGCAGTCTAAAGGGTCACAAAGGCACTGTCTTGGTCAATTTCAAATGCGTATGTTAAGCAGACCCTCGACTGTGACCTCTACATCTGTCTGTCTCTCTCTCTCTCTCTCTCTTCGGTGGAGTCAGATGCCTTGTAGATTAACCAAGCCCCAGGCTAATGTCTGTTTTTAAAGCGCTGGTGACCTTTCAGACGGAAGAATATCTCAAATTGTCGGAGGCGAATCCATTCATTAACATTTTCCTAACTTAATATACAATGATGAATAAGGTATAATGAACCAAGTGAGGCAGGCGATAACCTGATATTCTAACCATAGAGACTATGTGAGAACAATAGGGGCATTCAGTGCCCCTAAACATTGTTTATTCTGCAGGATTTCATTGCTGGGCCCTTGGTCTTAGTGCCATAGTCTTAGCAGTCAACTGTATTCTCTCCTGCATATTCAAATATGTCTTTCCTAAAGTCAATGCAAGACCACCTCACTAACAGACCACGGTCTCACTAACATGACCTTCATCTTGTGCCACGTTATGTCAGCATGCTAAATATAACATTGAGAGTGAGTTCTATGCATTACGGCTAATACTGTAAATAGTACAATATTTCTTTTCTTTTCCTTTCCAGCAGAGATTTCATTGTAGAGGACATCGTCTGTGGTCCTGAGGAAACAGAAATGTCTGAGAAAGATCCTCCTCTCCATCCTCACATGGACCCCTCCCTCTTCATTCAGAGGAGAGTTGAAAGGCCGACGGTATTCTGATGGAGACTGTCCACAGACCGGAGAGTACTGCTCAGTACCAGCTCTACTAACACTATTACTACTACTATTACTACCACCACTACTACTACTACAACTACTACTACTACTACTACTACTACTACTACTACTACCTCTACTACTACTACCTCTACTACTACTACTACTATTGTACTACTACTACTACTACTACTACTGCTGCTATTACTACTACTACTACTACTACTACTACAATTACTTCTATTGCTAATATTACTAATGTACTACTTCTACTACTGCTAATATTACTAATGTTCTACTTCCACTTCTACTACCACTGCTAATACTAGTACTATTACTACTACTACTACTGCTGCTAATACTAGCACTACTATCACTACTACTACTACTACTACTACTACTACTAATAATAATAATAATCATAATAATAATAATACATATTTCCCTATACTACTACTATAACTATTACTACTACTTTAAACTACTACTACTACTCCTGGCGTTAATACTACTACTGTAGTACTATTACTACGACTACTACTACTACTTCTTCTACTGCTGCTGCTGCTGATATTACTTCTCTAGGAGGAAGGGAAGTGAGTGGGTGGAAGCCTAGCTCCCTGCGGTGGTTAAGATTACAATTACAATCCCTGGAGCTGGGACACCGACAGTGCTACGGGCTGATGAGAGGACAGGCAGAGGGAGGGACAGCATGATCTCCCTGGCTCTCCGTTGGTTGGTGCTGATGTCTTTCATCCTGCTGACCATCGGCGGGAACGTCCTGGTGTGTTTGGCGGTGGGACTCAGCCGCCGCTTGCGCCGTGTCGCCAACTGCTTCGTGGTGTCGTTAGCGGTCACAGACCTCCTACTGGGCCTGCTGGTGCTGCCGCTGTCCGCCACTCTGGAGCTGCGCAGCGGCAGATGGCCTCTAGGGGGAGCTCTGTGTAATATCTACATATCTCTGGATGTGATGCTCTGCACAGCCTCCATCCAGAGCCTGCTTGCTATCAGCGTGGACCGCTACCTGGCCATCTCAGCCCCACTCTCCTACCCCAGGAGGGTCACCCGCGTCCGCGTGACCCTGGCCATAGCCACCATCTGGGTCAATTCACTGGTGGTGTCGTTTGTACCCATCCACCTGGGCTGGAACACTGCAGACTTCAGAGTGCAGCACCTGGACTGGGGCATGGGGGACAAGGAGGAGGGGCGCACCTGCCGTTTCGAGTGGAATAACAACTACGTGGTCCTGGACGCCTTTGTCACCTTCTACCTCCCCCTGCTGGTCATGTGCGGGATGTACCACTGCATATTCAGGGTGGCGCGGGAACAGGTCTGTGTTTTACTCATCATCTTAGAAAAAAAGGAGCATTGTGATTTGTTAGCTATAATGATTGTGCTAGTCATGTAAGGTCGTGTGATGTGAGGCCACTGAGACTCTTGCCGTCTATTCACTGCCTGTGTTGCTCCGTTCTCTCAGGCGCGGCGTATCCGCGCCGCCACCCCGTCGTTCGCGCGCACGCCCTCGGCGGCCGCCACCACCCGGGAGCACAAGGCCACGGTGACGCTGGCGGCCGTGCTGGGGGCCTTCATCATCTGCTGGTTCCCCTATTTCACCTTCTACACCTGCATGGGCTTCAGGGTGGAGAAGATGCCCGCCACCAGCTCTGTGCACTCTGTGGTGCTGTGGCTGGGCTACTTCAACTCCGCCCTCAACCCCATCCTGTACCCGGCCCTCAACCGGGACTTCCGCAGGGCCTACGGGCAGCTGCTGCGCTGCAGGGGGGCGCGCTGGACGCACGTGCCCACCTCTGCCGTAACCATGTCCCTGCAGGAACGAGCAGCCCTCACCAACGGTCAGAGGGACGCTCAGCTGTCTAACGGACACGTAGAGGCCGATGTCTCCGAGGACAGCGGGTCTCAGGGGAGGGGCCTCGCCCTGCAGGAGTGTAACGGCAACAGCAACACTGACCAGACAAGGTAGAGCACAGCAGCAAGACCACCTCCGACTCTACTGACCACAACCTAACTGCAATTCAGAGCACTGTAACTTGGGCGGTGATGCAGTAACCGCAAAGTACAGTAGAAAACATGGGACATGTGATGTATGATAAAGAGGATGTCTCTCTTTCTCTCTCTCTCTCTCTCTCTCTCTCTCTCTCTCTCTCTCCCTCTCTCTCTCTCTCTCTCTCTCTCTGTTCTCAGGTCCTAGCCATAGCTGCTATCCAGTGTCTACCTGGTGACAGGTGAGACACACAGACATGTACCAAAGGTGAGACAAACAGACAAAGCTCAGGCTAGCCACACTGACGTACTGTGTTCAGAGGTAAAGCACACAAGCAAACACTCCGCAGAGAGGACACAGAGAAAACAGTCGGGGCATGGCTGAGACATGGGAACAGATAAAGTAACACTTATTTTATAGCCTGTTGATGACATAGTAATTGCTATGGCAATTAGTATATGAACAAGAAGTACATTTTATAGCAACTATTAATAAGTTTGTAGCACCTATAGATTAAGAACAAGGTATAATAGATTAACACACAAACCTAAAAGGAAATTCAGGGCTGTAAACGTAATCTCCATTTCAGATGGCAATGACAAAGAAAAAGTCAGATAGCTAATCCGTCACTTTCTAGGAAAACACAGTTGGGTAAAATACATTGAACCGATGAGAATGCAAGAGTTAAAATGGAAGAGTCAATATTTACCAGCAGAGAAGCTCAGCGTCCAGGCTGATAATTCCCGTGGCTAACCTGATGGGGACAGGGACAGTTAAAAGTTCTCAGGAGGTGTTTCTCATGTCTCTGCTGTGGACACGGACGCCGACGGTTAATGTGTGACTACTTTGGCTGACTTGACTTGGTCTGACATGGGTGTGTGTGTGTGTGTGTGTGTGTGTGTGTGTGTGTGTGTGTGTGTGTGCGTGTGTGTGTGCGCGTCACCCACAGCTCAAAGGCAGGCAGTCCAGACAGGAGCACGTCCAGTCTGACCTGCTTTGGATGGTATCTGGTATCTTGGCACAGTTGAGGAAACAAACATCTGGACGTTTAATGTAGGGATTCTGATTCCATCCAGGACAGACAGCTGCTCCCCTTTCTATAATACAGTGTCATTATTATTTTGCACTTGCTCACTGCTGCACTTCTACTAAAATGTATTTTACTTGATTTGTTTGAACTTTATTTTTATCAAGTGCGTTTTCTTCCATCTTATTTTACATTAACTGTGGAAATGTAACAGGAAATAGAAAATAATGCAAACAACTTCCAGAGAAAGCCATGCAGAGAGTTCTCACCCTGCAAATTCTAGTAGCGGCGCTGAGCAGACGGCTCCAGGCAGAGTCCTCCCGTCTCCTGCCGATGGTAGTCGGTGGAGGTACAGAGGTTGGAGCGTCATTTGAGAAGGTCTCCAAGGTCGCGATCCCCCCTGGCCCGGATGGCTGGTCAGGCGTGCTAACTTCTGACACCAAGATTGTGGTGGAAAAACTCAGAAGCAAGGTGTTCTGGTGAATGATGTTGAATGCCGAGCGTCAAAGAGTAAATAGCAAAGTTTATTAAAGAATACCGGTACAAAGGTTTTCTCTCAAAAAGGTCCGTTCCTCAGAGCAAGAGTGAGAGAACGAGCCCCGAGACACATCAGGGGTCGATTCTTATAGGATGCACATCATGTCAAAGGTCAAATATGAGTACAAGTGTTATTAAGTTCCTCAGTCCTCTAAAAAGGGGAAGTATGCACCAGTCTCGCCAGGCACAGGAGGCCATAAGTCAAAGAACTGTCACGGCTAAACCAGGCCTGAATAGCACACAACTGGTTTCACATCCCTATCTGGCGAGGTCAGACACCCACCACTCATCGAGGGACTGTCATTAGAACATGGGAGTGAACATGGGACAGCACATCTGGCAACAGTCACACAATAGACCCAGGATACACATAGAGAGTTCAGGGTGAGCACATGTTAGGGAGTACCGGCATACAATCGTCTGAGGAATAGGATACGAGAATGTGGAAATGGAAGGTCACTTCAAAGGTCAGGGTTTTTTCCTGTACAAGCATATAGAGAACATGCAAAAACATATTTTCCCATTACACACTCACTCTGTTTTAAATGTTCATTTTATGTCTTATTATGTGAAGCACTGTGTGCATATACCGGTAATTTCTTTGTTGTAGAGCACTGAGCTGCATTTTTTGTATGAAAGGTGCTATACAAATAATAAGGTATTGTTGTATTATTGTTATTACTATTACGTATCCCTGCCCAAGCTGGACAGTTCCAGTGACCATAGGTTCCCTCACATCAGTGAGGAATATGTTTGTTCTGCAATCCTCACGCCTTGTCCCGTGGCCCGCAGATGAAGAGAACAATTGTCTCTTGCTGTGGACTGGAAGTCTCAGGCACTGTTTGAGAGGTATTGTCTCACATCAGTCCAAAATACTGCAGTTGGCCATCTGTGTTGCCAAGATACATTCATATGTCCTGCCATAATAGGTGACTTTTTTCCTATTGGCTGGAAGGTAAAGGGTGGTTTCCTGTTCTATTTGCTCGCTGGTTGAGTAGACAGCAAGGCTTCTGCCTCAACAGTCCCTACCACCCTGGCATCACATAGGGTGCTTCACAAGGTGCTCAACTTTCCAGTCAATCAGCCTAATCCACATCCTGTATAAGAGCCAACCAGCAGGTAAGGCATTGCCATGCTGTCAGCCAGGTGAAGTGATGTGTACTGCCCTCTAGTGACCAAAAGTATTCAAACACGACCAGTGGAGCAATGAAACCAACCTTTATTATGGAAATCAGTTTACCTGTTTGTGCATGTCATTGTCAATGGTATAAGTACAGTATCTATTATTTATGAAGTGTAGCAAATTATGTTAATTGTGACATATTCTCATTGTCGCTGATGTGCAAAACAAGAACTACAATTCAAACTTTCATACAGCAGAATACAATCCAACATTGTAATATCTGATTGGATTGTCACTAAATGTTATGTGTGTTGGTTCATCATCCATTCTCCAGTTGACCATGCTATACAATGTACTGTAAATAGATGATGAAAAAAATCATTTCTTAAGTCACCCAGAAGCTGTGGAAAAGGAAGTGAATGTACAAGATGATAACTTGTAAAGTACTTCGTTATTCAACAGTGAAATTAGAGTCCAGGGGGCAGTCGGTACTATAACAAGTTCATTGTTGTTGTCTTGACTGGTTTGGTTAAATTATGTTGAACAGCAATGTCCCTTCAAACTTTAGACACGTTAACAGTGGATCACACCTTTAACTGTAAAGGTAAACTTTGCAACAACTTGTGATCTAAACTTAATAAAATGATTGATGACCACACTAAAATAATGGTCAAGGGTCTTGCTGTCTAATTTCTAATCCCTTATTTAGAACACCCATACAAACGAAAGTTACAATACACACACGATTCCAGTAAGATTTTATCCACATATAAGATAGACGCATCAACTGTTAACTATCATGTTTACTGGAATGTGATCAGGTACTCTGGATAAGCCTGTACATCATTAAAGACCACAAACATAGTTGGGTTAGCAGGGTTATCTGTGACGCTGTCATACAGTTCTGTAGTACCCGCTTTGGTAGGGGGCACAATCAAGCCACCTGCCCCCGTGGTGAAGTCTCCAACCAGGACCCTGGCCAGGTACATGCGCTTGTGCCCTTGGGCATCAGGTTTGGCATATCCGTTTGCTGAGTAAGTGGGGTCCACAGCAAAATAAGAGCCGTTGCCATAAACAGCACCTAGAAATAACAAATTCAAGACATTAAAATATTTTAACAAATGACACCTTTACAGAACACTTTTTAGCATCTATTGACAAGGTAGGACAATGTGAGTCGATTGGACATAAAAACTGTACTGTATGAATATGATTCAGTAATAATGACATGGGATGTAATGACCTCACTACTGACTTGGAGGACACACATGCCATAGTGCTTATGTGCTTTTGATTGTTGTCATAGTTCACCATGTGTAGTACTGTGGTGTCTCTCCTGTGAAATGCTTTGTCAGTCTGCTACAGGGCCTGTATTGCTGTTACCATGTGTAACAACAACACAATGCAAGCACTGTATTCCAATTCATACCATGTCGTCCTGCGTAGCTGCGATTGAATCCTTGATTGTTGATATGATCGATCCCAGTTGACTTGGTGCCATGGAAGAGCTGTTTCTCGTTGTTTTTGTGCTTGTTCTTGTCCTCCAGGTTTTTCTTCCTAATCTGGTAGCTCTGCCACAGTGACTCATTCTGGACTCTTTCGATCTACCAATAACATGTAAGGAAAAATATTTGCTTGGTTCTCTGTACCTTAAGCGCAGTCCCAGTATCAGTTAACTCACAGATTCCTACAGTACTTCAGCTCACAAGAGTTGAAAGACGTACTTTGATGATGTTGAGGATGAGCTGAGTCTTCCGGCATTCCTGATCCACTTCCATGTATTCCTGCGATCCTGTAGTTAAAGGCACCAGCTTCACGAGGGAACCCTTCATGTCTTCCCAATGTTTAGGCAGAGGCACAGACACATCAGCTGAGGAGAAGGAATAACATAGTTGGGGAATTGAAATGTGTTCATTGCACAATTAACACTTCAAACCAAGCAATACATTCAAATCCAATTCTTAGGCTACAAAAGACTGAAGTAACCCACCTTTCAGATCTTTTCTAATTAACTCAATTTTCCTTTGGCCCCTAATCTTGACTGCAGTTTTGCGCATTACATCGGCATCGTAGTCCTCATTGTTGATCTTGATTCTCAGGCTGCGCTTATTTTCAAATGCCTCCTCCAGGTCGTAGTTGGTGAAGATGTCAAAAGGCACCACAGCCCCAGTGCTGGGGTCCTGGTACTGCCACTCCAGCAGACTGCTTACGAGGAAGGCCTTCTGTCTGCGGTTCTCTGTCCTCTCCACCCTGCGGATCATGTCTCGAATCTTCTCGTCTGCAGTGAGGACATCCCGGCTCAGGCCCTCCAGCTGGATGAAGGAGTCAGGGCCCTTCTTCTCCAGGCGTATGCTGACCGTCAGCTCCTTCTGTAGGGCCTGCAGCTGCTCCAAGTCCTCCGGGCTGAGCAAGCTGATGTACTCGTCCTTGATGGTCCTCTCAGTCTGCTCCTTCACGATCAGGTCACTGATCCACTTCTTGGCTTGAGTCACCGCCTGGGGGTTGTCTGCACAAAGCTGGAACACGGTGGGGGCAAACTCCTCCCCCTTCATGACCAAGCTCTCACTCCCAGAACGCTCATCACTGGAACCCATGAAGATGGACGACAGATTCACGATTGAATCTGTGGTATATAAAGGCCAAAGCACATAAAATCAAACCATTAACAGCACGACACGTGATAGCAACTTAGTCCACAGTTATATTTAATTCATCTTATGTTCGGTTTGTGATCAGTGACCTTTTAACTTGGTGAAAATGCTCTTCTCAGCCGCTGCCTCTCCCTCTCTTCTCTTCATGCATCTGAGGAACTCCGCTACCATGGCGGTCTGGAATATGAGGATCTTCACGCTCTTCACGAACCGTCCATTCTTCTTCCTCACAAAGTCCACCACTGCGTCCATCATGGCGTCCGCAACAAGAGAAGGGGAGGCCCCACCCTGACCTGACAATAATACGCCGATGAAGGCAGACAAGACAGACGGACAGATCGACAGACAAACAGACAGATGGAAAGATGGTGACAGTGACATGGAGGCACATCGGTCCTTTAATGAAATATGAGAGATGACAATAAAGGAGGCAGGGGAATACAGAAACAATAAAGTAGGTGTTGGAGAAAAAATAGATAAGGTAGGAGGAATAAATATTAAGGACAGAAAGATTGAGTAGGGACAAATCATGCCATAGTTCAGTGAAAAGAGTAAAAAAGTCCAATACAGAACGCCAGAAGACAGAATTGCAGAACACCGACTGCTACATTAGAGCAAATGATGGCCCAGAAGAGAGTTGTGTGGACGGACTGCAGTGAACGGACTAGCGAGGTGCATTACCTGTTCCAAGGGCTGGGAAGGCGACAGAGTTGAACTTGTGCTCCTCGCATTTCTTAAGGACAACATACATGACTTCCTTGATTTGCCGTGGGTCATTTTGTCCCACGATGTGGATGATGTTTTTACATGCAAGGTGTCCTGCTGATGTAGTTATCATTGAGCATGGCAGGAACTGTGGAGAGTTCACTGTGGAGAGATATAAAGATTCAAAGACATAGTGTCCATGTCTACAATGGCAGCAATCACTGACTTGAGCATGATGAGAAATATTGTCAACTAAAGTGATACACACCAATCTGTGAGCATTCCTGTATCACACTGACTCCAGCTGCATCTAAAATGGCTTTGGATACACCTGAGAAAGACAAAGAGGAGCCGGTTGAGGATGGTAAACATGATCACTCTTATTATTTACACAATCAAATCAACATTCATGATCTCATCAATTAGATACTATGATGGCATAAACCATTTTCATATTCTTGTGCCTTTAGATCTCATACACCTCTGCATCCAAACATCAGTACATGCTATTCTGTATGACCTGCTTTGAGACTGAAGTCTTTGTTGGAGGAGTTGATGATGACATCACTGGTCTCTTTGGTGATGTCCCCTGATGACACTTCAAAAGTCAGGTGACCAATTTGCATACGATGCACGCCAAGAGAGGGTGACGACACCTGCCCGAAGAAGGCTGATGAGAAAAAGGATGAGAGCCTATAGATTAGTTATTTCAGAGAAACACAATTGAAAATGGGGTGAGGGTTCCAGCTTACCAGAGGACTGCTGTGATTGGCTAATAGAAGACTTGGGGTGATGAGATTGGGCAGCTGAATGTGTTCCAAGTGGACTGGTTCCCTGAGGCTGACCTTTGAACTCCCTGGCAAAGCACTGATTAACAGGATATAAAAGGAATAGTGATTAAAATTTTCAGACCTCAAAACACACAGTAACCCACAAATACAAGATGTAGATATTATTCAAAAAACCTTGGTTCTGAGATGAACTAGAGCCCCCATTTATTTAGTATCCAGTTTTTAAACTTACATCCACAGTTAAGGCGTCACTGGGGTGCACTACAATGGCCACCTCTTTAAGGTATTCTGGGGTTGTTTTCTGGCTGAAGTTCTTGAGCTCCCGCAGCACAAGCTTGGACACCAGAGGTCTAGGGAAGCTCAGGTTTCCTGTGCCAATGGCAGGGAATGACAAGGACCCCAGTCTTAGCTTCTCTGCCTCTCTCAGGCAAAGTCTGATGATCGTTGTGAGTACCTAAAATGTGTGAACATATCAAAGGATGCAGTGCACGTAATCATTTCATCACATTACAGTCATTTTATCCCAAATAATGAAATAAAATCAATTTAAACATCACAAAACTCATTCTCAATCGTTTACCTCTTCTGCTGGGCCAGCACCATTGTCCCAGAAAGGACAGACTGCATGGAACACCCTCAGGCATTGCAGGTTGAAGCCACAGGTAACCAGGACCTGACCGTGGGACACTCTGGAAGTGCCAGCCTCAACTCTGACAGCTGATTGGAGCTGAGGCCCGGCTGCCTGCAGAATGGCATTGGACACAGCACCTTGCCTGAGGTCCACATTCTCAGAGATGGTGTTGACGATTGCGTCAGTCTGAGGGTAAATAAGTAATGAGGAAATGATTACATCTCTCCAATACACTGTCTTTCTACGTGGAGATTATTCATTCTACCATCAGTCTGTCAACATCCATAGTATACAGTAGCAACATTACGTTTGTTATTTTGGGATATTTGGATTATTACATCAAAAATAAAGATAAATATGCATGCTAAGTGAATAGGTGGACTTACAAATTGCTCTTGGATATTTCCCTTCCTGAGAATGATCTTCAGACCTTCTGGGGTATGCTTGGTCACCAGGACCCCTTCTCTGTCTCCACCCTCAAACTCCTTGTCTCGGCCTAGCTGCCCCTGGGGGCCTGCAGCCTCTCTGTTTCCATGGTAGCTTCCTCGATCTCCGTTTCCTCTGCCTCCATGTCCTCGGCCTCCTCGGCCTCCTCGTTCCCAGTGCCCATGTCCCCTTGACGACGGTCCTTGGGATCCAGGTCCTTGATGTCTATGTCCCCTTTGTTCTCTTCCCCTGCTTCCACTTCCCCTAACAGCCCCCTTCTCAGGAAAGATCATTCTTGGGGACATGTCCTTGAAGACCCTCTGGACAGCCTTGGCCAGGGCTGTCACTGTTTTGTCGTTCTTGTCGACCAGGTGGATCTCCGTCAGAGAGCCCTGACCACTCGCTTGCTTGTCACAGTACTCCCGCACTCCCTGGGCAATGGTGTCACTGCAGAGGTCCAGGGGAAAGCCAAATATACCAGAGCTCACAGCTGGGACAGCCACAGTTGAGCAGTTGACCTTTGTAGCCTGTCTTAGACTCTCCATCACAGCACTTTTCAGACGCAACACCGCTGTCCTCTGGTCAAACTCAGTGTACCGCGGGCCAACTGCATGGACCACATATTTGCAAGGCAGGTTCCCTGCCTCGGTCACAACAGCTTCTCCCGGCTGTAGCCGTCCGTGCTTACTAATATGGTCATCGCTGAGCTGTTGTAGCCGTTGCCCTGCACCGCTGAGCAGTGCTAAAGCCAGACCCCCAATGTGCTTCAGGTCCTCATTGGCTGCATTGACCACAGCGTCTGCTCTGAACCTGCAAATATCAGCTTTCTTGACTGAGACCAGGACTCCACTGGCTGTCCGCACCTCACAGTATGATGAGCTTCCAAAGTCTTCTTCTTCCTCTTCATCCTCCTCCTCTTCATCCAGCATATGATCCTCCTGCAGCAGCACCACACAGTGGTAATTAGCCATCACTGTGGACAAAAACAAGCTCCCGTCCTGGAGGAAGTACTTCTTAGCTCCCGGCTTCACGATTTTGAACTCATCTGTACAGAGGTCCTCAGCCATTTTTTGAAAGGCGGCCTTGGCTTTCTTGACATGGATCCGGCCCCCAGACATGTAGATTCTTGGTCTTTTGGGGTTGAAGTGAACATCTACCTCGTCATCCTTGGCAAAACTTGTCCACTCCTGTGATTTGTTCTCCTTGATATATTTAGCCACAGCACAGGACTTGACACGGACAGACTCCTCAACTCGTGAGTACTTCTCGATGAAATCCTGCAGACTGCAGCTGACCTCTTTCACTGGGTCCAGGAAACCAAACACGGTGATTCGACCGCCGCTCTCCGGGTGGGACTTTACCGCCACGGTTTTCCTCGTTGAAGAGTTGTAGGTGTTCAACAGCTGCTGGTTCAGCTTTTTCCACTCGTCCTTTTTCAGTACTTCCAGGTCCTCGGTGTGGAAGTGCTGAAGGGACAGGGCGGCTTTCACTCTCTTCTCTGCCTCAGCCAGGGCCTTGTCTGTGCTGCCAGTCAGAAGAATCCCTCGGCCCTCTACGCTGTACATAGCACTGATGTCCCTGGAGGTGAACAGGTCCTGTGACATATCCTTGCTGTCCACAGACCTCAGGAAGTCCAGCAGGACGGGGTCCACATCCAGCAGCCTCTTGTTCATCTGGAGCTCCTTCTCCAGGATCCAGGTCTTCACCTTGTACACCTCAGCGGGGAGACCTGAAACAACAAGCTTCTTGGTGTCGTTTTTGTAGGAGAGACGCATCTTAGGCGATATGGCTTCTGCTGCCTTCTGCAGTCCATCCTGCTGCAGGATGTAGAACATGGCGGGGGGCATTACCATCTCCTCCGAAATACCATCTGTCTGCCTCTCTATCTGATCCAGGGCCTTCAGCATGAGGTTCTCCACCGGACCCCTAAGCCGCCGCATGTCTTCAGCCAGGCCTGCCACGGTAAGAGCCCCTCTGGAGGCATCTGGGATAAGGATAGCGTCCCCTTTCACCATCGAGCGAAGTTCTTTCTCCATAGATTTCCACGCTGGGGCATTCATTTCGCACTCAAACGCTGAATAAGGGGCAAGGATTTTACAAAAGGCGTCATACGCGTTTTCTTTCCACTTGTCCAGCTGCTGGCCTGTAAGGCCCTTCTTCCTGAGCAGGGATGGTAGTGGGCTAAGCCTGGCCTCTGGCTTTTCCATGTCTACCTGACAGAAGTAGGTCCTCATCTGGTTGTTGATGGTGGCTAACTGTCTCTTCATGAGCAGGAATCTCCAAATAGCAGGGTGCACGTTCTCTGTGAAGGCATCAGGCATCTTCCACGTGGGCCTGTCATTGCCATACAAAGCAATGCCTAATGACTGATAATATGGATAGACGTTGACTGGGGCTTTGTACACAACATGAACTTTCTTTAGCATTTTTTTTGCAACTGAAAATAGAAGAAACAGATTTGTTTTACACGTTAGTATAGGTCATCTCCCATTTAGGATTTAGCTCAATGTGTTTGCATTCAGCACATATTACCTTCTGGTCCGTCAAAGGTGATGATGGCTGCATGCTCCTCTGGGATCATGGTGATGTCCTTCAGAGGGGCATCCCACCTCTCAAAGTACAGCTCCAGTATTTCTTTATTAGTGGTAGGGGTCAGGTTCTCCACTCTGAGGCTCTGGAACCTCTCCAGCGTCCTGACAGTCAAACCATGCTGCTGGAACTTTTTGTGAGTCCTGCTTTCAGCCAGGAACAGTCCAACATCTGGGGAGGAACACAAAATAGCATTCAATAAAATGAAAGTAATAATAATAATAATAATAATAATAAACTATATTTATATAGCGCCTTTCAAAATACCCAAGGACGCTTTAGAGACAGACAACAGAGACAGAACAGAACAAAAGGGGCACATAAACCAATTAACTAACCAACTAGCTAATTAATTAATTAAGTTCCAGAGGGTGTGCGCTGCCACAATGAAGGCTCTGTTCCCAAAGGTTCGGGGGGTGGAGAGCAGAGCTGTGTCTGAGGACTGCAGGTTCTGGGATGGGGTATGTTGGTGGAGAAGGTCAGATAGGTACTGGGGAGACAAGGGCATGGAGGGATTTGTAGGTGAGGAGGAAGAGTTTGTAGGAGATGCGGGACTTAAAGGACCATACCAGTCTAAATATAATTTGATCTCTTAAAACTAGTCAACCAACGTATATCACATTACCGCAATCCAATTTTTGAAGTAAAGCTCAGAAAATATATTTGCATTAAAAGATATTTGCATTTTACTTACATTTCAAAAGTTGAACGGGATGGCTTCAAAACCTATTTTTGTGCATGGCTGTAAGCCAGCGCACCATAGATAGCGTTTGTCGGGTTGTCACTCCCTCCCTTACTCCGTTCCGCTGTTGACCTGCATTTCTATGTTGCCACCACAAGAGGCAGTAGTTCCAGCACACCAAAATAAATATACTATGACATCCCCCCACTTTCAAGTTCCTCGGTAGTGTAGTGGATTAAGCGTCCAACTCCCATACGGGAGATCAGGGTTTCGATCCCTGGTTGAGGACGAACCTGTTTGATTCCTAACTTTAGCCACAACCTTTTTTCCTCTCCTCTCTGCCCCCTTTTTGTGCGTGGCTGTAAGCCAGCGCACCATAGATAGCGTTTGTCAGGTTGTCACTCCCTCCCTCCCTTACTCCGTTCAATGTTGACCTGCATTCCTATGTTGGTCGATCCCTGGTTGAGGACGAACCTGCTTGATTCCTAACTTTAGCCACAACCTTTCTTCCTCTCCTCTCTGCCCCCTTTTTTCAGACGGACGCGAGAGATTTAATGGGAACAAAGCGTGTTTTTTTTTTATTTTATTTTTTTAAGGAAATGTAGTCTGTTTTGCCGATAAATTAACTGTGTCAAACTGATTACAGAAACTGGGTGACCAATTACAAGTCCCATTGATATACTAGACTTGTGCTTACTGTTATGTTTCTCTGTGTATGCAACTGTTTTGTTTTCTGCTCCTCCTGTTCTCGGTCCCTTTCCCAGATTCCTGAGTGGATCCAGTTATAATTAATATAATAAAAAGAGGGAGTCTTGGAGCACACAGATAATCTTTTAATTATAAACTTTATTTGGTGCGATTTCACCAAAGTTTCGACTTGCGCCTTTTTCAAGGAAACAATCACCTTGAAAAAGACGCAAGTCAAAACATTGGTCAAATCGCACCAAATAAAGTTTATAATTAAAAGATGATCTGTGTGCTCCAAGACTCCATCTTTTCACACTTTTAGTCCTCTGTGAGCACCGGACATCTAACAAAAGAAGGCTAAGCGCGGGAACTCAGAGCATTTTTTAATTAATATAATTCAAAGCATTTTAATAAATATGAGCATTGTGATTTGTCATTTGTGTTTGTCACTGGATGTTAAAGATTTTGATGTAAAAATGTGGTTACCTGGTGATGCTATGTCAGTTATGGAATTTATATGGAGTAATTGAACATTTGAAATACTCCTGTTTTGAAATTATACCTACAGTATAGGTGTCTCAGTAATTACCCATTATATATTAGGCTATACTTGGCATGTATTTACCAGGTAAATGTTTAGTAATTGGGGGACAATGAAAGGAAGGGTTACCCAAAAAATGTTCAGAGTAAATACATTTAGCAATAGAAATCCATAAGCCTAGGGTCAAAGGGCCTAGGATATAGACAAACTACCGGTGGAATGGTGGTGGAGCAATAGCGGGAGCATTT
Organism: Borostomias antarcticus; assembly: GCF_949987555.1. Classification (NCBI taxonomy): domain Eukaryota; kingdom Metazoa; phylum Chordata; class Actinopteri; order Stomiiformes; family Stomiidae; genus Borostomias; species Borostomias antarcticus. The sequence goes on from NC_140248.1 coordinate 20,865,497, forward strand.
CGGATTACTAGCGCGCCGCTGTCCCTGACGCTAATAATCCGCCAGAGGTCCGCTGGCCATTCGATGTGCAAACCGCCAAGAACTCGCCAGTGGATTCGGCCGGAGGTCCGCCAGCTCGTCCATCGGGGACCTGCTGTAGGTCTACTAGCCTTGTGTTATATTCCGCTGGAGGTCTGCCAACTCGTCCATCTGGGACCCGCTGTAAGTCCGCTAGCCTTGTGTTATCTGGGTTCATCCCTTACCTTTGTCCAGAAACAGAAGTTGAACCAATTGCAGCAAAATAGCTAACATTACAGGAATCACCAGTGTAACTGCTTTAGCCACTGACCGCTACCATTAATGTTATGGAAGGTGCTGCTAGTTGTTGTGAGCTCATGAGCTAACTGGCTATCCCACTCGTATTGTGCTGGATTAGCATTGGAAGCATTGGAACAGATGTGTCCAGGCGACAAGACCTATCTTAATTTGTCAGACATTATTTCATGTAATTTCAATTCACAGCTATTTTAGTGGCATTCCGTCTTACCAGTCCTGAACAGAAACAAGCCAGCCACACACAGAAGCCAGGCTGGACCTGGCCTGGTTAAACTGTTCCCTCGTTGCGCTGACAAACTCCCCCCGGTAAATTTAAAATTATTTGCAGTAGTTATTTTCATTTTAATCCTCTTTGCACAGCCTACGCCAACAGTCTGTCTTCTTCCTGTTTATATGGTAGCCATTGCTAGGAACGCAGGGTAGAGAATCTAGCGTAGGTGGATTAGAGAATATAGCGCAAGAGTTCAACAGATTCAAATGAAAATAATGTAAAATATATGAGAGAATATATGAGAGAACAATTTAAGAATACGTTCTAAAGCCATCACGTTCAACTTTTGAAATGTAAGTAAAATGCAAAAAGGCAAATATCTTTTAACGTGAACTTTGCTTCGGAAAACTGATGGCGGTAATGTGATATACGTTGGGTGACTAGTTTAAGGAGCTCACATCATATTTAGACCGGTATGGTCCTTTAATTGGAAGCCAGTGGAGTTGAATGAGGGTGGGGGTGATGTGCTGCCAGGGCTTGGTGTGAGTGAGAACCCTGGCCAACTTACCATGATAGAGGCTGAATAAACTAAGGACATTATTTTGAGATTCTGTTATTTACTGTATACCAAGCCACTTTGATATTATTTGTAGCAGTGGCCTACCTGTGGGATTCTTGAACGTCACAACTGCTGTGTTTATCTCAGAGATTAACTCCAGGGAGAAGTTGTCTTCGTCCAGACGACAGACAGCCTCCACCATCATCACCAACATGTCCTTAGCCATGCTGTCAGGAATACCACGGAGCACCACAGCAGGGCTCTGGGGAGTCCCTTCAGCCTCATCGTCCACAGCAGCCTCAGCCTCCGAACTAGCTCCAGCCTCAGCCTCAGGCCCGGGCTCAGGTCTTCTCTCTGAGTCTGGGATATCCACGGACACGTCTGGTACTGAGAATTCAAGGTCCACAGTGGTTTATTTGTCATATTAATATACAATAATCAGTTAAACAAATTTTAAATTTCAGTTAGCAAGCCAAAATATTTAATGTTATATTCTTGGTTCAATATGAACAGAGCAAGCATTTTCACCAAATAATGTGTAGGCTATTACCTGGTGTTTCAGTGCTTGCTGGATCACTCTGAGGAAAACAATGAATAAAAAATAATTAATTGATTGATCAATCATTTTCCCATATCAACATAACGTGATAACATGATTCTTTTTAGAAGAATTTGTTCCAGCAGATAAAGTCCATAAACGGTATGTGATCAAATGGGCGTGAATGCTGATGACGTGGCAATCAAGCAAGTCATGTTGTTACGATTTGGGCGTGGCTTACTGTAAGTAGAACTAGACATTGATCCTTTCTCTTGTGTGTTTTGTTGCTGTACTATGGCCCTGACCAATGGTTTTCAGTAAACCTACTGCTCACCAATTGATACGAATCCACTTCCTTGTTTCCCCCCGGGGATGACACACGCAGCTTTACGACCCCCTTCTCTATAGTGATCACGTGATTATCTTTGGCAAGAACACGTTCTTTCACTGTAAAAACAATCACATCATGTTTGTTTAATGCCACACGGCGACAAGCTTAACCTACATATCAATGATCTCAACTTTAGGTAAACGTTCAATTGAGAATATGCTTACCGTCTTCCGATTTGAAATAGACAGTTGCTTTGTTGGTGCTATGGTCGTCGTCGTATTGCACGACGCAGTCTCCTCCTTTTGACTTTTTTTTACTTTGAAAATAAATGTGAAGCTTATTCTTTATTCCTTTAGAGGCGGTAGTTTCCCAACTGCCCTCTACGGAGATGGGATACGGATAGTCATCCATTCTTTCACTGCTCTTTTCGAAGACTGAACGGGAAAAGCGTCGTGCTCTTGTTAAATTCAATCTGTTTCGGTTTCGTTTCAGGCTGCCTAGGCAGGGAAAGGGATTCTTAGGGGAGCCTATCATGTGCGCATATTCAGGACAAAGGTCGCGACGAGCATTGTGATATTGTTTTATTGTTCTTAAAGCCTTTCATTCTTTATTCTTATATTATGTGAGGGATAGGGATAGTCTACAAAGTGATGGAAATGTAGACAAAAAAAGCAGGAAATTGAGCCCCCCAAAATAATGTGACTATGTCAGGAGTTTTGAAAGTTGTTCTAAAAGACGCAACTGAATTACATTAAAATACATTTGAGTAGCTCATGCATTTATTTGTATATTGCGCCAGCAGATGGCAGTAGAGAATAGAAAATAGAAGTCAAACAAACAGGCAAGAGGATATGTTACTGGTTGCCATGACTTGGAATAGGCTTGTTCTTTAGTTTACTAAGTTGCTAGTAGCCTATACTGTACACCACCTGATGACACACAGAGGTGAATAAGGTGCAGGGGAGGACGAGGCAGGATAGGCTTGGGGTTAATGTTCAGGGCACTGACAAGTTGCATTATGCATGTGGCCACCTGGCACTTTCAAGATGCCAGGATCAGAATAAGCCTTTGGATAACTTATTTCACTCGGTAACCTTGGATGGACTGTTTCACTGAGAACTTTGCAAAAATGTTTCTTTATGGCAACAGTAGGCCCCTCAATAGCAAGTGAGTGCAATGACCCGTATCAACACTGTCATTTGTGCTTTGTAATGTCAAAAGCAGCGGCATAATGTTATTCCAAAAGTGGAATACATTTGCAAAAGGACTATAGGGGAGACCAGGGACAGTTGTAACATGGGACAGTTGTAACGCCTTCAATTCCTCCAATCACAGACCAGCTAGAGTGATGACACTCACTCTGCACATGCTCAGTTAGATCATCTTACTGCTGTGAAAAAAGGAGCCACGTTTAAATCTCTCACACAAGATATCAGCAAAAGTGTGTTTCTGAGGGAAAAATAATTTGGATACTGTCTTGGGGTCAAATGTCGATGAATCCAAACTAGTATTATTCAAATCACTGTTTTGTTAGCTAAAAATAGAACTAGCTAAATATGGGTCAAGCTAGCAATAAGGCTAGTTCACAGGGGGTGAAAGCATGGCTGTTGGTCCTGGGACGGTTGTAACAGTGAGATAGGTGGTGTTGGAATTCTGTGTTTGCGTCTTCTGTAGGTGTGTGTGTGTGTGTGTGTGTGTGTGTGTGTGTGTGGTTATATATGTGAGAGGATAACAAATGGCAAAGAGACATTAGGATCAGGCCCCGGACCCCGCCTGCAAGGACACAGATAGACCTTATTAAACCAACCTTTAAAAAACCTAAAGGCCTACATGAACTAGACCAGAAAAGGGACCAAACAAGTCGGCAGTGTGACGTCTGCAGAGCGGGGCACTCTCATCACACTTGCATGTGCTGTAAATGCCTCCATCCCTCCACTGCTGATATTCCCCCGGAAGAAGTTTCAGCCCTTCTTCACCAGCCATGGCCCCCCTGGCTGTATTGGCACTGCAAATGGGTCTGGGTGGATGCAAGAGGAAGACTTTTTGGTCTTCCTCAAGCACTTCCAGACCCATACCAAGAGCTCACAGGAGTCAAAAGTGCTGCTGGTTCTGGACAATCATTCCTCCCACCTTTCTGTGGAGGGGATTCATTTTTGCAGGAGCCATGGGATCACTCTCTTTTCCTCCACACTGTTCTCATAAGCTACAGACCTTAGATCAGTGTATATGGGCCACTGAAGAAGCACATTAACAGCTGCTGTGACAACTGGATGAAGGCTCATCCAGGAGCCACAATGACTATTTATGATCTGCCGGGCATTGTGAAGAGTGCCCTTCATCTGGCTGCAACGCCATCAAATATCCAGGCAGGGTTCGTGTGCACTGGAATTTGGCCTTTTAGTAGATCTATTTTCAGTGACACCGACTTTGCGCCATCCCAAGTCACAGACCGCCCATCACCAGAGCCTTCTACCAGTGCAGCTCCAACACCAACTGTGGCATCCTCTCCTCCACTCTCAGCCTCCTCTCCTCCACTCTCAGCCTCCTCTCCTCCACTCGCAGCCTCCTCTCCTCCACTCGCAGCCTCCTCTCCTCCACTCGCAGCCTCCTCTCCTCCACTAGCAGCCTCCTCTCCTCCACTCTCAGCCTCCTCTCCTCCACTCGCAGCCGCCTCTCCTCCACTCTCAGCCTCCTTTCCTCCACTAGCAGCCTCCTCTCCTCCACTCTCAGCCTCCTCTCCTCCACTCTCAGCCTCCTTTCCTTCACTAGCAGCCTCCTCTCCTCCACTCTCAGCCTCCTCTCCTCCACTAGCAGCCTCCTCCCCTCTCATGCCATGTGTGGAGCCTGGGACATCATCCACTGCAACGCCTTTCTCACTGTGTCCATCTGTCCACATCCAAAAGCTGGACCAAGGAAGCAGACCACAAAGGGGAGAAAAAGAAGAGAAATCTCTGTCCTCACAGACACGCCTATGAAAAACCAACTCGAGGCTGAGATAAACAAGTCGAAAGCAAAGAGAAAAATGAATTTCTGCAAGAACAAAACCCCCAAACCCAACAAGAAGCAGAAAATTCAGGACTCATCTGATGAAGATGAAGATCAATACTGTATTGTGTGCCTGGAGAGCTACTCCAGGTCCAGGGAGATCTGGCTGCAGTGTTGGTCCTGTAAAGCCTGGGCACACAAGGACTGCACAGATGGAAGTGACTTTTACACCGGCCACAACTGTGAATCAGATGAATTCCATCTGGTATCAGAGTCCTCCACTGCAGAATTCCCTCCCCTCTCTCTCTCTCTCTCTCTCTCTCTCTCTCTCTCTCTCTCTCTCTCTCTTAAACCTAAACAGTTCCTTATTGTTTTGCCTCTTAAATGTCAATTCCATCTTAACAGGTTACGGAAGAATATTGATGAATACAGTTAATAATTGCACCTCTCCAGTTTCTCTCTCTCTCTCTCTCTCTCTCTCTCTCTCTCTCTCTCTCTCTCTCTCTCTCTCTCTCTCTCACTTGTTGGGAATGTTCTCAAATCCTCCCAGTTTGATTTCATGTTTAAACTTTTTGGAGGATGTGTGAAAACCAATTAAAATCTTGTTGCCTTAGAATTTGACAGCTTTCCCTCTTTTTGTCATGCAATTGTGTGAAAAAAGGTAACCATTATTATTATTTTTAAATTAAATTAATAGGCACAATAACATGAATGAGAAATAATATTTTTCATGATTATTCATAAGAATTGAGTATTTGAGTAATTGAGTAAGAATTGATTGTTTAACTATGTACATTTTAAACATGTTACAAGCGTCCCTGGCATGTGTTACAACCATCCCTGTACAATGGGACGGTTGTAACAGTTGAGTGACTGTATTTAAATACATTTTGCAACCTGCACTTATTTCATAAAAGCACGTAAATACATTGTTTCAGTAGTTGACACATTGAAATGTACAGTATAATATAACAAAATGGCTATCCTAGTGTAAATGGTTGTTGACTTATTGGGGAAAACCCCAGAAGTGTTACAACTGTCCCTGGTCTCCCCTACTGATCTCAGATATTTGTATTTTATCAAAAGAAAGGATGGATACAAAGTGATGCTGTAACTTAAACTTCTCCATCCTGCCGGAATGCAAAAAGCTGATAGAAGCTTGTGTTCCAGCTTTACTTTTGGAAATGTTGGTACTCCTAAAACTGTGACTACAGCAAAAACATGATCTCTGCATCAGAAGCATCTATGGCATTAACACACTGTCTCAGAGGAAAGTGGGACAGGGATTAATCATAAAGATTATTTCCAATACAAGATGGGGCGGGGGAGGGCGGGGGGGTTAATGCTTAGGGAAGCAGGCGACGGGAGGAAGGGGGGGGGGGGGCGGAGGCAAGCAGCCCGGGAAGAAAGAAGCCACGTAATATTCCGGTCTGGATTAGATTTTCTGCTGAGCTGTTTCACAGATAAATTACTTTTCCACTCATTGGTGCCTATCCATGTTGTTGCTTTTATTTGTTTTGGTTTTTTTTCTCTCTCTTTTTAAACCGATTTCTTTACTCCTTCTAGCTCTTTGGGTGGAGGCTGTGGATATTATTAGGTTTAGCCATCTTCTTTTTATAGTTTCTGTTTATTTGGGGGCCGGAGGGGCGCTCCCCTGCATTACCTCTCCTCTCAGATTTAGGATGCCATCATTCAGACGGATGCTGCAAAGGGGGAAGGGGGGGAGTCAGAAAGAGAGGAGTGGTAAACAGAGAAAGAGAGGAGTGGTAGACAGAGAAAGAGAGGAGTGGTAAACAGAGAAAGAGAGGAGTGGTAAACAGATAGAGAGGAGTGGTAGACAGAGAAAGAGAGGAGTGGTAAACGGAGAAAGAGAGGAGTGGTAGACAGAGAAAGAGAGGAGTGGTAAACAGAGAAAGAGAGGAGTGGTAAACAGAGAAAGAGAGGAGTGATAGACAGAGAACACACAAAAAGAGGTGGAAACCGAGCTTCACTTTTTGACTACCTGTCAACTGTACCAGTACATCAGAGTTACAGTATTTCCTACAGATTACAAATGCCCCAAAATATTTTGAAAGCATGACTACTGACAAAAAACTCCTATATCTGCTGGGGGAAATACAGCAATGCGCAAAACCCAGCAGCAAGACTTATGAGCAGTTGTGACAGGAAAAGGACATCCAATGGAACAGTCACAATAAAGACTGACCATCTGTATCCCTGCAGAGCGCACGGATCTACACTGCACATACAGACTTAAACGTTACCATTTAAACACATTTGTAAATATTAGTTTCTTATGCACTCAATTTGACAGAGAGACAGCATTAGCGGGACAGGAACACAGTGCAGTGAAAACAGGAGGCAGAAGTGAGCACAGAGATACTGTACAAAACATCTCTCTTTCCATTCCTTTTCACCGATGGAGCTTCTCTTGTTTCTCTTGATGCATTTAAAACCAAAGAGGGTGTGGGAGTTTGAGATCTGCTTTAGCTGCATTACTGGGGTGGAAGAAAGTGGAGCTAAATAAATGTTTATTACTGCTGTTTATGGCTGCACAGTGCAAAGGTCTTGTTAAAAGATAATCACAAGTAAAGATACGGTATGTCATTATGGATAGGTGCAGGTAATTGCTAGTTACAGTAGGCTACATTTCAATACACTGCCACCAATGGTAGTTTATTCTTCTCTTCTACCCCCCCTCTCTCTCCCTCCCTCTCTTGCCCACCCCTCTCTCTTTCTCTTGTAAAGGAAAAATCTTACTTGGTTTAGTTTAGATTTCAAAGAACACGCTGAGTGGTCGGTCAAGCTGGTTTCAAACAAAGACAATAGTTTATTCTATGTTACCTTTTTTCAAATACGGACTCGAGCACAGGAAGTGAATCCGGGCAAGAGTGAGTCATTTGGGGACGAGGTCGATAGGTTATAACGTGAAAAAGGAAGTGACATAGTTTCAGGATGAAGAGGACAGGGAAGTGATGTCACACTAGTCTAGTAGAGATCAAGGTACATGGCACATGTTATGGTCTAATAATGGTATTGATAGTGGCGTGGAGGTAAGACTCCACCCCCTATGGCCAATGCAGATTGGGGACTGGTCAGCAACCACCTGGCCACCCATGAGTAACAACCTGGTGAAGACAGTGTGTCTCTAGCCCTCACAAGGGCTGAGTTGTGGGATTTGTGGCGTGCATGGTGGCGAAACTCCGCCCCCCAAGGTCAGAGTCAGTTTAGGGAAGGTCAGTGACGTCACAGCCACCCACCAGCAACCCTCCAGTGTAGACAGTGTGTCTCTAACCCACACAGAGGCTGAGAAGTGGGGCTTGTGGCGTGGATAAAAGTGTTTTGGTGAGGCTCCGCCCCCTCAGGTCGGAGCCGGCTAGTGGTAGGTCAGTGACCTAAAGGACACCCTCAAGATCCCTCCGGTGAAGACAGAATGTCTCTAACCTGCACAGGGGCTGAGTTGTGGGTTGAAACCCCAATGTGTCCACCAGACCCACTAACCTCTTCTGAATGCAGAAAACCCTAACAACCTGCAAGGGTTAAGTTCATGTGCGTGTAAAGGAAGATGAGCGAATACTTTTGGCAATATAGTGTACATACATACATACATACATACATACATACATACATACATACACACATACATACACTCAACTCAACTCAAATTTTATTAATAAAGCACATTTAAAACAACCAAGGTTGACCAAAGTGCTGTACAGTTTCAGAGCAACAAAACACACAGCACGCAACAGAACACTACAATACATCATACACAATACACAATAAGCAATAAAAATATAGAACAATACAAGGGCCATCAGGTGTTCAGCTCAACCTAAATTGAAGGCCTGGGAGAACAGGTGCGTCTTTAAAGAAGACTTAAAAATCTCTACGGTCCGGTCAGACCTAATGTGCCAGGGCAGACTATCCTAGAGCCTAGGGGCTGGGCAGACCTAATATGCCAGGGCAGACTGTTCCAGAGCCTAGGGCCCGCCGCCCCAAAGGCTCGGTCACCTCTAGTCTTCAGCCGAGTCTTTGGGACAGCCAGCAGCAGCTGATTAGAGGATCTCAGTTCTCTAGCTGGGGCATGAAACTGCAGGAGATTGGCAAGATACTGAGGTGCCAGTCCATTTAGAGCTTTAAAAACAAACATCAAAGTCTTGAAATCAATTCTAAAAGGCACTGGGAGCCAGTGGAGCGAGGCCAAGATTGGTCGATGTGGTCGCGTTTTCGCTTGCCGGTGAGGAGACTGGCCGCTGCATTCTGCACAAGCTGCAGGCGACGCATCAGTGACTGGTCAATGCCGACATACAAAGAATTACAATAATCAAGGCGAGTGTTGATGAAAGCATGTATTACTCACTCTAAGTCTTTGGGGGAGAGATAGCCCTTTACCTTGGCAAGACGCCTTAATTGGAAAAAGCTGGTTCTTATGACAGAGCTAACCTGTTTGTCAAATTTAAAAGAACTGTCAAAGTTCACCCCAAGGTTTTTGACTGAGGAACGGATATGTGGGGAGAAGGGGCCCAACAAACCAGTGGTACAGTCAGAGGGTTCATGACCAAACATAATGATCTCAGTATTATTTTCGTTAATATTTAAATAGTTCACGTCCATCTCGTAGACAGTCCAGCAGTGGTTGTACGGAGTCCTTGCCTTTTGATTTCAGGGGTAGATAGATCTGCACATCAACCACAAAGCAATGGAAAGATATGTTATGAGATGCTAAAAATTGACCCCAGCGGCAGCATGTAACTCCAAAAAAGTATAGGGCCCAAAATGGAGCCTTGAGGGACCCCGGAGGTGAGAGGAGCTGTGGATGAGGAGAATTTTCCTAGGTGGACAGAGAAGCTCCGATCTGTCAGGTGCCTGAGATGCCTACACAGTGTTCTAGACGTGATTATAAAATCCTGTGGTCCACAGTATCGAAAGCAGCAGTTAGGTCAAGGAGCACCAGAACAGCAGAGTTACCTGAATCAACAGTTACCATGAGATCGTTGTACACTTTCAAAAGGGCTGTTTCAGTGCTGTGGTGTTGTCTAAAACCAGACTGGGACATTTCATAAATAACCATGGGCAACAAGAAATGATTGCAGCTGAATAAAAAACACTTTCTCCAAAACTTTAGACAGAAAAGGCAACTGTCAGATACAATTTGACAGAACAGAAGGGTCTGCAGTACGGTTTAAAAGCAGCTGGAACACTGAGCTAAGGCAGGTATTTATCACAACAAGAACAGTGGACCCCACAGTACCAAAAACATCTTTAAAAAGACGACACACACACACACACACACACACACACACACACACACACACACACATACATACAGTACAGGTATACATACACACATTCATTCATACATACATACATACATACATACATACATACATACATACATACATACATACATACATACATACATACATACATACATACATACATACATAAGGTGAACAATAGTAGCCTAATAATATAATAGTGTTATCACAGCAGCGCAGATTGAGATTAGCCTACAAATAGAGATTGGAATAAACAGGCTATCTTTGTGGATTCAAGATTATATTAAAAAGAGGGAAGGTGCACCAGACATGGAACACAAAAGGGATTGACATTTATTTGCTGGTGACTTTTGGTGTAGGCTGGATAGCAGCATTTTAAACTCACAACATTCTAGACTATGCTAGGCTACTAGCCAAGAAAAATACTCCCTTTATTGCTGTAGCTCAACCTCGTAAATCACCTGTTTGATAGGCTCTTTAATGGTGGTGTGATATGTGTTTTCGGGAGTGTTAGTGTGTTAAGAGAAAACGTAGCCATGGACATCCGCGCTCGTGTAATCCAGGCCTTGGCCTACTGTATCTGCGGATGAGCTGAGTGCACAGGCTAGCTGTTTTCCCCTCACAAAATATTGACTGAACGTCTGCTCTTTACATGTATGTGCTGCTCGAAGGCCAGAGTACCTTGAGACCATCAGACATGACCAGTCCACCCCGCCCCCCAACAACAGAGGGAGAACATGGTCCTACAGTAACGGGAGACATCTTTGACAGTTTAGCTATTGCGATTCTCCCTTGTGTATTTATGCGAGCACTGTTGTCATTGTGTATTGAGCGCAATCCAAGATTTCATACGCATCTGTGACTCATACTTGTGTATTCATGTGAGATTAAGGAAAGCATTTGTGGTGCATGGGAGTCACATGGGAGTCACAGTGAGCGCGTGTGTGTCAAGTCAAGTGTGTGTCTTGCGATAAAAAAAATGTGTCAGCCTGCATTACCTCGCTGACCTAGATCTCCCTTTGTTTGGCCTCTGTCTCTGTCACTTCCCATCATGCAACACCCACTTGACTGCTAAATTCTGGGAGCGTTTCTGGAGATTGAGGGCCAGGTTCATTTGAGGGCGCTGTGGAAGAAATTAATAATGCAATTTTAAGATCATTGAAGAAATTAATAATAAGGAGAACTTGTGCAGACCACCAGGAGTATTTATTGTCATGCAACACTACACACCACACACGCACATGTGATGGGTGACACATAGGAACACACACACACACACACACATACATCAGGGTCAGGTTGAAATGTGTCTCCGCGCTTAACCCATCCCGTCGTCCTTCCCCCAAGGGCAGCCAGGAGCAGACAGTCGGCACATGCATGAGCCGCGCCCGGGGACCAATCCAGCTGCTCCTGTCCGTCTCTGGCAGGGAACGCCGTCTGACCACAGTCCCAGTCAGAACATACAATTACACAAAAGCAGAACCTTGATTCATTATTGATACAAAACGAATCAACAAGTCAGAAGATGAGCTTGTCTTATTTTGGTTCCTTAAGACGAGCAAAACAAGGAGTCCTCCGTAGAGACCACAGCAGGAGAGACAGTAGCTGGGGCAGAGAGAGAGAGGCAGAGAGAGAGAGAGAGAGAGAGAGAGAGAGAGAGAGAGAGAGAGACAGACGTAGCTCCTCCCTGGCTGCTTCGACGATAGGCAAAAAGTATACTTCATTGAAAAGCAAGAAAGAACAATATGTCATCTTTAATGAGGCAAGCAGCAATAACATTTCTTTAATTTACACACTGCTCGGTGCTTGGTAGAGCTTGCGGCTTAGTGAGGGAGGCATAGCAGTCCCTGTATGCAATGGTTGTGCGGTGGTCCATGATAGTGAGTGGGCAGGGAGAAGGGGGGGGGGGTGGCTGGTGTTTTATTAATGCCTGAGACGCAGTTTGATCTTGAGGAAGGGGGGAGGAGCACGCACCTACTGTACCCGCAGGAACTAGAAATGGAGCCCAAGTGGCACGAAGGGATAGATGCTTTTGGTGACACTGAGTATCTGCTTTATGTGCATGTGTGTGTGTGTGTGCGTGTGTGTGTGTGTGTGTGTGCGTGTGTGTACTGCATCATGAATCCGCTCTTCAGGGTTGCTCTCAGTACAGGCGCGTATTACAGTGCGCCATAACATTTTCTTCCCTTTAAAAGCTCTACATAACTTTACATCAAACTTTACTCTGTTCACTCGGTTTTTGAAGTATGTGATTCTGCTCTGTCTGTTGGTGGAGATGTTCCCTCCCTCAAGACCTCTGTTTTTCTTAGACAGTTGTAAGACAGAGAGCTGAGAGTGGTGGAGTTGACATGTATCTCAGAGAAGGCTGGTCAGTATTCTCTGAGTTTGACAAGTCCCATCTTTTCCATATGAAGTGTTGTTTTGGTTTTGATGCATTTCATTGCAGGGTTTTTGACTAGGCACAATTTTGACTGAATTTTTTATATTTCTTCTCCAGTTAACGGTTGGGAGTCATTCTTTCTTACATTCCGTCATGACAGTCTTGTCACACCCTTTTGCGCGTTATGGTCTAGCCTTCTAAGTCATAGTGTTTGGGACAGTCTGACAGGCTGCTTCTGTGGGGTTATTTTTACCCTGAGTAAAGTGCACCTCTCCTGGGAAATTTACAGCATCGTCTGAAGATTCACCTCGGATCAGGGAAGCATGTATTGGCCTGTAGCTGTGTCTCTGAAATGGCAATAGGAGAATTGTACACACAGAGTTGTAACCGTGAGCTCTTTCTAGACAGAGAAAGGCCGACAGAGAAATAGAAGTACAAAGAGCTTCGTTCGCCGACTGAGCATCTCCCCAGTTCACTGGAGTGAGGAACAAAATGTGGTCTAAAAGCTCTGTGCCTGCATACAGCCAGAGCCAGCTGAGCTTGCATAACCCATTCCTGTGTGTGCCCCTGTTTGCGTGTTGTGAATGTGGATTTATACGTACTGTAGGGGATTGCCAGTTGCACTGCCTGTCTGAGCTACTGTATACAGAGATGACCAGGACATGAGATACAGCCACTGTAACTGCAGATTAGCTGTATTTGTGGAAGCTTACATTATTAATAATTCCAATTGCTGTTTCAGGGGAGACAAACTGTTCTTCATCCAAAGCGACTGCTCAGGTCAAAGCCTCCATTGAGTGTTTACCACCTTACATCACAACCATTCTGTCTCCAGCCACAGTTAGTTAGTTAGTTAGTTAGTTACAGCACACTGGACTAGTTGGTGCAGCATTAAAGAACCGTGTTAGATCCATGTGTCCCGTCATTGGAACAAACCTTGATGGTACTGTCGTGTTCTAGCCTGTAAGTGATGGATCATGGGGGTAAATTTACAGTAAGGAAGAGGATTCAGATGCAGCAGACAGTACAAAGGAATCGCAGTGGTGTATGAAAGCAGCTGTGGCAATTGCATTCAGGCAGGGTGCTATATGAGGTCACTGATCTTGGGAGCATTACACTGTGTGTGTGCGATTCGAATATAATACTCTACGGTCCCAGAATGTTATGCACTCCACCAGTCTAATCGTACAGTGAGTGGGGCTCATAGATTTCCTACTAGATAACTGGAATATTGACCCAGTGGTACACAGAAAAACCGAGTATCCCAAGTCTAACACACAGCATAACATATATCATTCTCTAAATCTCTACATTCGCAACAAAACTCGTACTGTTCTATTACCAGTCTAATGCCTCAACAGAAATGTCCTTTCTTCTAACCTCCTTTCCACTCCTTTCCTTTCCTTTCATTTTCAGTTCTTATTGGATTATTTAGGTGGTACAGTCAGCAGAGATACATATATTTCCCTTTTACTGTATGTGTGTTAATTATGTATAACATTATTTTATATGAGTTTTCTGCATTATTGTTCTCCTGGGTGTGTATACATAAGTGTGTGTGTGTGTGTGTGTGTGTGTGTGTGTGTGTCTGTGTGCGTGTGTGTGTGTGCATGCGTGCGTGCGTGCGTGTGTGTGTATGTGTTCTCCATTATGGTAATTACTTCCTTTGGGGAACCCAGAGAGAAAGCAGTTTAATTCTGCCCCCTAAATGCTGGGCTAAATAGAAACAACAGCAGCCCTGGGCTTCGCACCTGACTGAACGCCCCATCACGTGGGCCTGAAGGATGCTGGAAAGACGTGTGTGTAGACATCGGTGTGTAGCATACAGTAGAGAAGATAAACATACTACCAAAGACACTGGCACTGTCTGCAGTATTTATGTCTCCATGTGACCGCCATGTTAGGAAGAAGTCACAAAGGGACTCACATTATATACATTACACTGCATACATTACATTACAGTCATTTAGCTGAAGCTTTTAACCAAAGCAACTTACAATAATTGCATTTAATGTAGGATGTTAGTGTACAGTACAACTACTCACTGGAACTCACAAGTGCATCTCCTTTCTAAGCAAGTGACTACGAGCATAATCTAGAGCTGTAGGCAAAGTGCAAGAATAGCAAACTATACAATACAAGAATAGCAAAAATACAATAGGGGCTTAAGAGGAAGGATCCTAGTAGTTTTCTTGAAGAGGTGAGTTTTGAGCCTGTGGCGAAAGATGAGCCGCGACTCTGCTGTCCTGACATCAGTGGGAAGTTCATTCCACCACTGCGGGGCCAGGACAGAGAAGAGCCGTGACCGGGTCGATTGACCGCAGGGGCCTCGGAGTGACAGGGCAACCCGTCGCCCCGAGGTAGAAGAGCATATATATGGTATACTGTATATGGCACTATAATGGTTGTAGGGCTTGACCATGGCCTGGAAGTAGGAAGGAGCTGTTCCTTTCATTGCACTGTAGGCTAGTACCAGAGTTTTAAACTGGATGTGAGCTGCTACAGCAGAGGCAGTTCAGAGAGCGGAGAAGAAGTAGTGTGGGAGAACTTGGGGTGGTTGAACCCTGGGCGAGCAGCAGCTTTCTGGACAAGCTCCAGAGGTTTAATGGCTGACGCCGGGGCCCCAGCAAGGTTAATTTAGTTAATTCATTAGTTTAGCTCTTATTAGAAGCTAGATAAATATTTAAATACAACCAATAATTTAATTATGGGAGCCTTGGAGATGTGGAAAATATGGATTTGTTTTATTCTAACCTGGATAGGGGTATCTCAAAATCGGTCTTGAGGTTTGGCCACTCGTCTATGAGTGATTGATCAGGGAGTTAAGAATGCAAGGAGACAAGGATGCAAGGAGACAAGATTCATATGCAGCAGACAGTACAATAGGCTTGCAGAACTGTATCAAGGCAGCTGCAGCTTATAAGGCAGAGTGCCACAGTGTATGAGTTGCCTAATCTTGGGAATTTTGCACTGTGGCTGGAAATGAAAGAAAGACCATTTATCATCAACCTTCAGATTTTTATCATGGTCAGAGCCCGTCCTCTGGCTCTGCACATGAGTAGTCATCTTGCTGCCACAGCAGACATCCTTATACTGTACATGAGCTGACAGTTACTGATTCACATCAGCTCTGATCAAAGGGGTGTGGGTCAGAGGAGCACTAGACTCCCATCCAGAGGAGGAATACAGCTCTATCCACACCGGATGTCTAGTGCCCCACCGTGCCTCTGCCAACCCCAAATGTGGAGGTTAATTGGTGTCAAATATGAAAGCACTTTATTATAGAAACAAATGTATTTCGACCGCGTCAGGGTAATGAAGGCTAATGCAGCCCAAAAGTGTTGGTTTTCATAAAGTGCTTTAATATGACACTAATTGCCCTCCACGAGTAGCTGAGTACCACTGTGTATCCTGTCTTCTTCACTATTCTAATATCTTGGAGGGCAGCGAATTAACAACAGAACTGTTCTCCCCCCCGCAATTTTGGTATTGGGTAAAAGGTTTTTTTTCCAGGTCCATATGGTAATGTGCAGCCTCTAGTGCTTTCTTATCAGTCTCTTAATGAATCTGCAGACGAGCCCAAGCCTGGGTTTGTGTGTTCTCCCTTCCCAATTAATCTCAGCCCCCCAGGTGAGATAAAGGCTGTCAGAGAAGTGAGGAATGGAGAAATGAGAGGACTTGGACTGAGGGTGGCTGCCTGAAGGACATACTGTAACAAAATAGTGGAGGGAATGTTTTGTGTTGCCTTCCTTTTATCCATCCTTCACAGCTCTGAACCTCAAAGCTGCCCAGCAGTAATGCAAGGCTCTTGCCTACACTACACACACTACTGAAGAGCTGTTCACCAATCACCCTACTCTCAGGTCACTCAGTATGCTACATGTCTATGTCTATCTTTCAAATGTTTTACTTTGGATGTTAACGAGTCACAGTAGCTGACATCATGCCAGCTCCAAAATACATTTACTGTAGCTTAAGGCAATGAATACAAGGTACAGTACAGTATGCAGTGCTTTATGAGTCAGCGGTTGTCAGCAGGTCGCTATGAGCATGCAGTATCCCCATGGGGACCAGTGCTTGTTTGTGGATGGTTCTACCAAGGTTCAGGTAGATCTCACTGTAGCTTTTGTTTTTGCAGCAGTTTGTGTTCTGCATGTCCTGCTGTGCTCACCAGACCTCTCACCACTCCAAACTTTTGAATATACATCTGTCTGCACTTTCACTCAAAAGAAGGCGAAGTAAACTTGTTCTGACCACAATCCTAGACACGCCGTCTCACTCAAAAGCACCTTGGTGTTTTTGAGTGAGTTTACTTCGTGTTTGGCAGCTGAATGTCCTGGAGCTCTGTTCTTTGTTATAATACTAACATTTTGAAGATTTGAAAATGAAGTCATTATGCAATCAAACATTTTATGATAATCTACACGGGTAAGCAATCACAAGTACCGGATGGTTTTGCCTTCTGGGATATTTGGTGGTTTGCGGCCTCGGCCTCGGCCTACTCCATCTGCTGTGTTTGAAACAGCCTGGATGTTTTTATTCTTTTTACTTCCTGCACTTACTGTACTGTGATATTCGCTGGACTACTGCTACCTCGGCCTACTCCATCTGCTGTGTTTGAAACAGCCTAACTCTGTGAGGAGGATACTCTTGGACTTTGAATTTACAAAGAAAATCTTGTGTATGGGGAGTGATTCCTTCCTATAGTACATCCTGGGAAGCCAATGGCCATCTACCCTGCTCACCGGAAGCTGAACCACTGCAGCAGGCCCAGTCTTTGGGCCTGTGCTAGTAAATTTCACTCCCAGCGGGACCTCCCATGTGTACTGACTTTCAAGTCTACTATCCGCTGTGGGCTCCCTTTGTGGAGCCCTTGCATGTAAGTCTTGCCCTGTGCCTGTGTTGCTACATACCTATTGCTTGTAACACAATCATCAGTTGCTTTTACCCTTGTCATGAACCCTTTACTGGCCACAGTCCTCCTTTCTCTCCTCAGCGACCTTCTTTGGGCTACATAAGACATGCCTCCTTCCACTTCACCACCTGAGAGTGACAGCTGTCTCCGACTGACCCAGAAGATCTTAAAGTTGGAGAAGAGAATATCCTTCCTCCACCAGATCAAAAAAGGACGAGCAACTCATCGAAACACGGCTTTGGCCTTGCTGGCAGCACCACAACCCCCCGGAGAGCTGGATTCCACTGTCCCGTGGCCAGGTCCGGATGCCACCGCTCCCCAGGCTGCTGACGAGTGTCTGCAGGGTGATAAGTGGGGTTCCTGGGCCTGCTCGACTCCTCTGAGCATTGGCGCTGCCCCTTGGATGAAGCCATCCAGATCCGGGATAGCTCACGGTGACAGGGGCTGTGCAGAAGATGTGAGAGCATGTCCTGGCCTATGCGGTATTGTCTGAGGGCGCTCCAGTCCATTCTTCAGATGCCAGCGGACGCCGGCCAGTGATCGAGTCCTCTGCTTCCTGTCGAACCCAGATAGCAAGCGGATCTGGGCCATATACAGGCCAGATCTGGCCCTTGTGGCTTAGTTCCGGCCCATATATGGCCCAGAATCATTACACATCCGCTTGCTATCTGGGAAGGCTGAGCAGGGATGCTGGAGGAGTGAGAGTTCTAAAGGTTTGTTTCCTGTAGAGCCATCAACGATCCCCTTTACCGAGAGGGAGCCGTAGCCTGCTGTTGCCTCTGTCATGGTGGATGTTGACACCGTTGTTGTCTCCACTCCCAGATAGCAAGCGGATCTGGGCCATATACAGGCCAGATCTGGCCCTTGTGGCTTATTTCCGGTCCATATATGGCCCAGAATCATTACACATCCGCTTGCTATCTGGGCTGGTATGGAGGCTGCTGCTGATGTTGCTACTGCTGCTGCTAGGCTACTGCACGGCAGTACAGTGGCTAATGGTGCTGTCTCTATCCCTGCTCCTCTGAGGGATGTTCATGTTACTGGTACAGCTGCTGACAATGTTTCCCCTACTGATATTGTTTCTACTGATCCTGTGTAATACTCTTGTTGTTGGTGACTCTATGGTGCACCGCGTGTCTGTAAAAGGCTGTGAAATCTGGTGCCACCCGGGTGCAACAGTGGAGGACATTAACTTCATGCTAGCACGCTTGCTATTACTGTAGCTGCCTCACACATTGAATTCCTGGTGATTCACGTTGGGGTAAATGATGTCATGGCTGCAGGATTTGTGCAGCTTGAAAAAGATTTCAGCCAACTTCTTACTACTCTCTGGTCAGAATTATACTATCTCTGGCCCACTGCCCTCAACAGTGGGGATATGAAGTTTAAATGGCTCCGCCAGCTTCACCTATGGCTGAAAGGGTGTTGTTTGTTCTGGGGCATTCCCTATATTGAGCTGTTCATGAGGGATGGGATCCATCTAAACGCAGAAGGAGCAAGGCTGCTCTCAGTAAATATCCAACACACTTTAAAATCTCTTGTGTGGGTACCAGCCACCTATACGCCACTTATACCCTCTAGCTGATGGCATTTAAGTCCAAGCCTCCCAGATAGTTCCACTTTAGATTCTGTCCAAACCTCCTCCCAGCCCGGGCAGTAATTTGGTTATGATTTATCACATATTAGTTCATTTTTTACTCCCTACACTACACATGCTTCTCAACTCCCGAATCCTCCCCCCTGGAAACTGGAAATCCTATGAGGTCATTGTTTCCAGCGCTAGCGTTGTCCGTCTCTGGTATCACTCTCACCAGTTAATTTCCCTATAAAGCCCATTACTACAAATAGAGCCTCCCCAGTGAAACGCTCTGCTATCCATTGTGATCCAATCACGCCATAACTGCCCCTTAACTCAGGCCCCTGTTGTTGCGAACAAGTTTGTCTAAATAATCCAAATGCCTTTAGGGAAAGGAAAGGCCTGGGACTGAGATCTGAGATCAAACTCTACGTCTCCTATATTTTTGGTCAATTGACACCCCAATTGCTACACTGCAGTACATTTTAAGACTGTCCTCCACAAACAATTTTCAATTTTTTTTTAAATATAAAAAATTGAGCCCACAGCGCATCAAAATGTTTTACTGCAAACAGAACTGTATGCAGCTAGCCTAATGCAAATACTCGCTCAATAAATCTCCAATGTTCATGACAAAAAATGACAAAATCTTCATGACATGGTAGATGTAGTGTATGAAATTTCAGAATTCTATCTCAAAAACTGAATTTTTG
Source organism: Borostomias antarcticus (assembly GCF_949987555.1). Lineage (NCBI taxonomy): Eukaryota > Metazoa > Chordata > Actinopteri > Stomiiformes > Stomiidae > Borostomias > Borostomias antarcticus. The sequence continues at coordinate 20,885,302 of NC_140248.1, forward strand.
ACAGTATTTTGAAGTATGTCCTCATTTTGTCTCCTCAAACTACTGCTGTTGATACAGGAAAAAATACACTATCCACAATCATATAGTGCAACAGCAATGTCTCCACCAATCGGAGATGTTGTTGTTGGCAACTCCGCCCCAATAGTGGACCCTTGGACTACAACTGGCTAAATTGACTCAGATTGAGAGGACACCTGTGCCGGTTTTGGTATTTGCCCCTCGCGGTTTCTCACGGGTCTCGCCATTTCTCTGTTAATGTAGTGATAGTATACATGTTATAGTATTAGAATATTGAAAAATCTGAAAATTTAAGTTCGGAAGAAAAAACACCATTTTGACTGTAGTGTCTCCCCTTAATTAACTATTAAGTTGAAAGTTTAAGATATTGTGAGCTGAGTATCACTGCATGAGCAACATTAATAACAGGTAGTGCACTCATGACTGGATTTGCGATAGTTGAAGAGACAGAGAGACCTCTTTTCATGACAGCAGCCAACGAGGTATTTGTTGTACCTTTGTTTTCATGTCTGCACTAGGCACCACCTTTGGTATGTTCATTTCCTTTTAAGTTATACATAATTTACAGATTGTAGCCTACCTTTGTTCAAATACAGTTCTCACAGTGTGAACAAGGGGATGCTAAGCAAGCCTAGCAATAAATACCCGTTTTCAGGGAACCAACCTGTGTCTGTGTGGTCGTGAAAGAGCTAGGCTACATATTGCATAGATTTATACTATATAGCTTTGTGTCATTTGTAAATTGTTTAATTATCTGTAATCTTTAGAGCACATCACGGAGCCAACAGCAATATATATATTGTACACTCTACTTTTACGTGTGACAATTAAATCTGAATTTGAATCTTCTGTGTCAGGTCTGAGTGCTAAAGGAGCACTCCACATCAGGGAAAGAAGGCAGTCATGAATCTTGCATTTTTCAGTCGCCTGAACTCCTCGCATTATTGTTCTACAACCATGGTGGCAATGGACAGGGAGAGTTCACTTAGCCACATATGTCAGTTCACAGAGCCAAATGACCATTCCCCATTCAATACATACATACATTTTTTCAGCGATTGACAAGCACAGATTTCTTGTTATACAATTAAACTATTCTGAGTTGTTGGCAATTGCACTATGTGCTCCAGCCCCTAAACCCCCAGCTATCCATTAGCTGATCTATGTTCAGAGAACATTGAAGGCAGTGTTAATTTCAGTGAAAATAGTATGTCGTACTATGACGTAGTATGACGAAAATGATTTATCAATTACTGTAACTTTATTTAGTTATCGTCACAAGACAGAAAACTATGACGAAATCTATTGACATTTTCGGCAACAAATAAAAACTAAACAAAAATGTTTGATGATTTTGGAAGACATCCAATCAGAATGCTGAGATTTCCGTGAAAGTCGTGGCTCACACTGAAAAAAACATTGAACACAGGCAGGGAGAGCACACAGAGATGTAATTCAATAGCTTTGTCCATCTGTGTAATAGGTGTTTTTGTTTCCTCCAGGAGAATATGAGATTGGAAATTCTAGAGAAATCGTTAAATAGGCCTAATGCATTACACTATAACTTAACCCATTCAATTTTAGTCGACTAAATATACTCACATCTAAAATCGTAATGCTATTTAGTCAACTAAAACTAGACTAAAACTAAAACAATTTATATGAATGAAAAATGACTAAAACTAAATAGCATTTTAGTCAAAAGACTATGACTAAATCTAAAACAAAATTTGCTGTCAAAATGAACACCGATCGAAAGCACGTTCTTAGACTACTCCCCATGGACTTAAGCACTATAAAAATAGAGCAATATAAAAACAGAGAATGATTAACATTAGTCTTCCTTCACTGAGGCGTCTGTTGACCCCAGAAGAAGAAGAGAATAACTAATTTTTCCCGGAGTGTATGAAAAAGCCAGGGGCAAGCTGGCCTTCAGGCTAGAGCCCAGCCAGTCCCCAGCTAACATGCACCACTGTTACTTAATGAGGTTATAATGGTGCTAATGTGCCATTTGTGTGTGCTGATTATGTTAGTTTGCATTACAATATGCCTATAGGGGATTTTTTTTTAATACAGTATTGTTCAGATAACTGATTGCTTCATCGTTACATGAAGCATTCTCAAAGATGAAGCTATACCATGAACAGAATGCATATAGAAACCTGGGAGAAGGTGTCTTGCTGAAGGCCTGGGGCCGGTTGCACAAAGCATCTTAAGTTTTCCCCTTAAGTATGACCCTTAAGGGTTAATTTCCCCTTAGTTAAGGGAATTACTTAAGGGTGTTGCACAGAATCCCTTACAAGGTTTCCTTAGCTAAGGGGAAACGTTAAGGGTTTTTGTACAAGGAAAGAGATTTTACAGCAGTAAAATTGTAGTTTCCATGGTGACCATTGGTTTGCTTGCACGTGACCGGCTATCTGTCACAAGACTACACTGGGACGTCCTGCGACGCTGTGAGGAAAAAAATGGACTGTCGATCAAATCTGTAATGAAATATCAGTTGCTCCTCACTAAGAGTGTCTAGTGGGTTCTAGTGGGTTCTCCCTATCACGGAACACTCTTCTTGGGACGCGATTTCCATCATTTATGTTCATAAACGCAGCCATAACTTAGCTAAGGTTGGGGTAGAGGTCCCTTACGTTTTTTCCCTTATTTTGCTTGCTAAGGTCTTTTGTGCAACACCTTAACGGACTTTAAGGGACTCCTTAAGTATTAGACCGAGATAAGTAGAAAACCTTAAATACTTGAGGGACATCTTAAGGAAACCATAAGGAGAATACTTAAGGGTGTTTGTGCAACAGATTTTATTTTAAGGAAACCTTAAGTCAGAACTTAAGGGAAATATTAACTTAAGGTGTTTTGTGCAACCGGCCCCTGATGATGTCATCATAGAGCATCTGTGTACTCCCAACATGCAGATCAACTGGGTGCTAAGTGTGCCCCAGACCACAGTCTCACCCCACTGTGTCTTTAAAAGCACATAATGAGCACATGAAGAGGCTCTCCACACAGCAGAGAGCACAACCAATCCCTCGCAACAATGCTTTCAATGCTGATCAAGTGGTGCAGGCTACAGTATCGTTAATTAGCTCACACACAGATGTGTTATTCTCCCTGCATGTATACAGTATAGTATAGGATTTTTTTCCCTGGCAACATAAGATAATGGTCGCGTGTAACTCTCGCCCTACCTTGCAGCCCGTCTCAGTTGAGCGTGAGCAGAACTGGTCCATGGTAGTGAGGGCGTCATAAGTAATACATGGGCACCAGATGAGCGAGTGTGATGATGCGGGGGATTCTGACTTGCAGCATCGTCAGTTCGTCGTGACACCCTGAGTCACGCTCCCTCCCTGCGTCTATATTATATTTCCACTGTCTAACCGAACGGAGTGCATCGTTCACTTTTCGTCAATCAGGCCCTCACACAGACATGCATTATGCTCTCATCTGCTTCTGTGTCCCCCTACTCCAGCCCCCCCCCCCCCCCCCCCTTACAGTTCTCTCTCTCTCTCTCTCTCTCTGTTCTCTTTTTGTTGGTGGAAGCTGGCTACACCTGTCTAGGGCGCTGATTATATTTTAGAGCAGGTTCTTTTATCTTAACACACAGCTGTGTACCTCTCTTTGTGCTGGTGAGACATTGCACTAAGCACATTTATCCCCCTGGGTTCACGCTTGGGTGTGTATGTGTGTGTGAATACCTGAGCTATATTCATACAGTATTTAACTGGCTCCAACAACAACAACGCGCGATACACAGCCCCCTCCCCCCCCCCCTCCCCCGAGGTTAATCCATCAAACACGCTATTACAGAATATGAATAGCTCAATGGAACTCTTCACTTTAATTAGACTTGTGAAAAGCTTTCTATAGCATCTTTTCTCTTCTCTCTCTACTTCTCCCCACCACTCCCCTGATACATCAGTCCATCCTTCCCTCCTTCAACAGCTCCTAAGTGAAATGACTTCTCTCTACATGTATATCTTCTGAAGCTAGACTGACTGTGTGCTATAATCATTGGCTTTTAATGTTCACTTCAACAGCATGAAATTAAGAAATTAATTACAATTAAAGTGTAAAAAAAAACGGAGAGAAAAAGGGCAGAGTGGGAAAAGAAGAGAGAGAGAGAGAGAGAGAGATATGGTGCACATGTGCGAGAATGGGGGAGGAGGAGGAGGGAGAGAGGGAGGGAGCAGCGATGGTAGGGGCTGGCGTTCACTGCTGCAGGGATTTTGTCCAAGAGCAGAGCTATACTACACCGTACCGCTGCCAGGGTCCTACTGCAGCTCAGAGGACCTGCACACTCACACACACACACACACACACACACGCACACACACACACACACACACACACTCATACACACGCACGCATACTGTACACACACAAACACAGCCACACCGCAGTCCACAAAGAGGGAAATATTCCAGAGAGAGAGAGAGAGAGAGAGAGAGAGAGAGAACAAAAGAGAGGGTGAAGATGAAGGAATATAAAGAGGAGACAAGAGAGAGGAGGTACTCTGCGTCTCCATGAACACAGGGAACTTTCGGATGGCTGGTGTGGACTCTCCTCGATGGCAGGCATCGTCACTCTCCTCCTGGACTCCTTCAATTATTCATCCGTCCGCCTCGCCTCTGTCTGCTGTCCTGCACAACTTTGCCTTTTAAAAGTTTGAGACCGAGGTCTGGGCTTTTCTTCCTACCTGCATCGCTTTGCCTGCTTTTCTTGAGCAGCCTTTCTTGTGCAGCCTCTGTGTGTTCGTGAGTGTCTCAGTGAGTGAGTGAGTGAGTGAGTGAGTGAGTGAGTGAGTGAGTGAGTGAGTGAGGAACTGACTGGGTAAATGAGTGAAAGATTGAGTGAGTGAATGAATGAGAAATTTGGTGCAACAGGGTAAGGAAGGCTGGAGGAAAAGAAGCATTCTGACGTGGCTTAATCTCTCCTCCCAAGTGTCCAGTGTAAGCGCTCTCTGAAGGGAACCATGAAGTCTCCTCTCCTTGGAACTCTGCTGAAGTGCTTCACCGAGAATCCTGTCCAGGTGTTTATAAGGAGCCACTGAGGGCAACAAGGTC
>NC_140248.1:20897885-20900385 GCF_949987555.1 Borostomias antarcticus
GCAATGGTATTAATGTGAGGTATCTGCTTGTTGACATCCTCAATAGTGGTGTTTTTATCTGTTTCTAATATTGAGAAAGATGAAAAAACACTGATGGTATAGTGGTTGTAAGTGGTAAATGTATGAGGAAGATTCTTCCATATGAGCTGCCAGACCACATGCTTTGAGTAACATAGAATGAAGAACCATATGTTTCTGGCCTATATCCCTCTATACTCTACTTACAGAATTATGCTTTTCACATTTGACCAGCAGAGGGCAGTATGCTAATTCTCATACATACAAGAAGAATATATACATATGTGCATGGTACTGTTTGTAAAGTGACTTGTGGGGGTGGTGTGTGTGTGGGGGGGGGGTCTGAACTGTTCTGTTTTGCACCTGGGAGGGATGAGCCTGTGGCTGAAGGTACTCCCTATCTACCACAGCTCGTCATAGAGGGGATCGGAGGGAGGGGTTGTTCTGGGTGGACTTCAGTTTGTCCCTCATCCTCCTCGCCACCAATGCCTCCAAACTGTCCAGTTGTTGCCCCATGCCAGAGTTGGCCCTCCTCACCAGTGTGTTTGTCTCCCCAGACCTGGTGCTGCCTCCCCAGCTGGAACAGCGTGCTGGCTACCACAGACTGCTAGAACATCTCCGGCAGCCTGTAGAGGGCCTCAGTGTTGTCTGTCCAGTCCAGTTTGTTGGTCAAGTGCACTCCCAGAACCATGAGTATGAGCCGCCATCTCAATATCCGTTCCCTGAATGGTGATCAGGGTTGGGGGGTCTCTTGTTCCTTGGTCTTGCTGATGCTGAGTTGATGTGGAGCTGGTTCTCCTCTGACCATCTAACGGATCTCCGGGCCACTTCTCTGTATGTAGGAACGGGAAGAAGGATTCAGGATTCACCAAAAAGGGGAGGTTCTGACTTCAGGGGTTATATTTTATATATCTAGACATTCACTACCGATAGACTGACAGGGAGAGATAGACAGACACGCAAACTTTAACACTGCGTCTGTAAGAACAAAAAATTATGAACAGAGGATGAGAAAAAGGGGGAGCAGAGGGAGGTAGATGCATGTGTTCCTTCCTGACGTGATGAATGAGGTGTCAGACACTAATTGTACTGCTCCACTTTCTCTGTAATAATTAATGATAACCTCTCATTAATGTCCACTTAATCCTGCTGAGAAGGAGAGAGGGAGGAGGAGAGGAGGGAGAAGAGAAGAGAGGATGGAGGAGAGGAGGAAGGAGGGAGGAGAGGAGGACCAAGTGAGGAGGAATGAGAGAAAATAGGATTCTCCACAGCTGTGAGTCGAGCTGCCTGGCCTCCTTATCTCCCTCTTCCAATGCTGAATTTACATTTTATTACACAACTGAGCAATTGGATTAATTCTCAGAAGTGTCTCGATCCTGTTATAGAAGCTCTACTCCCCAGACTAAGCTCCACAATCATGAATATATAATATACATCACGTACCACCCCCCTGCCAACCTGATATAATGCAATTATGATAATTTGTTCTCCATTTGTATGGAAAACCATTTTGTGACGTAAGACATACCTTCAACGCTAACACATACAGGACTGTAAAGGGGCAGAGAGCCTGAATGGTAGGAGATATACTAAAGACTGCATAGTTAACACTCAGAACTAAAATATTGATTTTGTACAGTTTCACTGAGTACACAATAGTACTACTTAGACAAAAGGCTGAATTATTCCTCTCTTCTGCTCACAGGTCCTCGTCTCCTTTCCTCATCTCTCCTCCCCTCTTCTCTTCTCCTCTTATCCCCTTTCCTCAGCTCTCCTTCTGATTTGAATCCAAAGTGACTTACATGTAGGCTACAATACCGTACAGTAAGCACAAGTGTCTGCAGTAAGTGAACCGACTGTACTGCCTGCTCCTCTCCTCTATTCTCCTCTCTTCTCCTCTCCTCTCCTCTCCTCACCTCTCTTCTCTTCTCTTGTCCTCACCTCACCTCACCTCACCTCACCTCTCCTCTCCTCACCTCTCTTCTCCTCTCCTCTCCTCTCCTCTCCTCTCCTCTCCTCTCCTCTCCTCTCCTCTCCTCTCCTCTCCTCTCCTCTCCTCTCCTCTCCTCACCTCACCTCACCTCTCTTCTCCTCTCCTTACCTCTCCTCTCTTCTCTTCTCCTCTCCTCTCTTCACCTCTCCTCTCCTCTCCTCACCTCTCTTCACCTCTCCTCTCCTTTCCTCTCCTCACCTCACCTCTCCTCATCTCTCTTCTCCTCACCTCTCCTCTCCTCTCCTCTCCTCACCTCTCTTCTCCTCTCTTCTCCTCTCTTCTCCTCACCTCACCTCTCCTCTCCTCTCCTCTCCTCTCCTCACCTCTCCCCTCCTCACCTCTCCTCTCAACAAGGAGAGTGCAGGACAGATGCGAGACAGGCATGCTGAGGAGATAAAAGGCCCTGTGTGGGCATACATATTGAAGAGGGCCAGAGGGTCAGTTGAGCGACGTGCTGTCTGTGAGCGCTGACAGGAGGAGGGAAGGAAA
>NC_140248.1:20902885-20940385 GCF_949987555.1 Borostomias antarcticus
CACGCACACACACACACACACACACACACACACACACACACACACACACACACACACACATACATACAGACATATCTCTCCACCAACAAGAATCATTATATATTTGGTGGCCTGGACACTGCAGAACAGAACTTAGTATGTGCAGTATGGGAGGGCAGACAGACAAACCCTCCAGTCTTCCTTCTGCTTAAGAGAGGACAGACAAACCCTCCAGCCTTCCTTCTGTTGAAAAGAGGACTGACAGACAGGCCCGCGGAGGGGTATTGCGATATGTGGAAGGCGCCCACTCAGCGCGTCCCAGCTGCTCACTTCTGGGTCCAACCTAAATCAGCCTGATCCCTGTGTCTACGTAGCGGGTTACTATAGCTGGAAGCTAGCTAGCTGACTCATGACCGCTGTGTCACGTGGATGGTGCTTGGGTGCGGTGCTAGTAAAAAAGGTAGCTAGCTAGTAAGAATAGTACTAGTTCGCTAATAACAATAGTAGTTTTCTAATAAGAAAGCTAGCTAGCTAGTAATAAAGCTAGTAAGAATGCTAGTTAGTAGTTAGTAAGAAAGGTAGTAAGAAAGTAGCTAGCTAGTTAGCTACCTAGTAAGAACGCTAGCTAGAATGAACAGTAGCCATCTAAATATCTAAATTTGCTGTCTAAACTTGCACCCCTGTGGTCACGTCCAATGTGTTTGACCGAGCCAACCCTCCCTCAAATATATACCCTTTTTGAATAATGTTTCAAGTAAACAATCAAACACAAACTGGATACCATTTTGTGGTAGCCTGAAAGCCAGACTCTTCACGAAAAAAGTAGTTTTCATGATAGAGTTTGGACTTCCAGCTGTCCATTTCAAACGTTATAACAGACACTGCACACATACTTCCATGTGTCCTTTACGTTGGCTTAAGTATACGTTAAATACATCCACTAGAGGGCACTGCAGTGGTAAATGGACTGCACTTATATAACACTTTTATCCAAAGCCTCTCATTCACCCATTCACACACACATACACACACAATGACGGGAGCTCCCATGCACGGTGCTAGCCTGCTCACTGGGAGCAATTAGGGGTTCAGTGTCTTGCCCAAGGACACTTTGACATGAGACAGGAGAAGCCGGGATTCGAACCACTGACCCTACGATCATTGGACGACCCACTCTACCTCCTGAGCCACAGCTGCACCTGGTGTCATATGTTTGTGAGAACCAAATGTTCTCCACCATTTGTTTATCTCTGTGCCAGGGTGAAGTGACATCATATAGTTGTCTGAAGTTCATCATCAACTCGCACAGCCTGTCCTCCAAAATTTCCACCATTTCAATCCGTCGTTTTCAAAAGTGAAAGTTGTTTTCTTTGTTCTATTTTCTGCCAAGTGCCAGGTGTCAGCCACGTCTTGTTCTTCTTTTCTCTGTCGGGGTCCTCATTAGTTGAGTCAGCCGGGGCGCCAAGAGCACCAAAGCGCTTTCTCAGCTCCAAAACAAACTCTTTGTTAGTGATCTGACATTTCAGTTTGCTGATGTCGAGTTGCCTCTTTCGTTGACCCTGTTGTTTAACTTTCCTGAACTTCAGCTTGATGTTAGCTGTCACCAGGTAGTGGTCACTGTTGGCATCGGCACCACGGCAAACTCTAACATCTTGGAGGGACCTGCGGCACTTCCCATTGATTAGGATGTGATCAGTCTGGTTAGTTGTAAGACCTCCAAGTGAGTTTGTGTATGGTCTTGTGTGGGAAGATGGTACCATCAAATACGCAGTTGTTTTCAAGGAAGACGTCAACAAGGCACTCACCATTGTTGTTCCGCACACCACAGCCATGTCTCCCTATAGCTCTGTCACAGTTGTCATTATCGGGTCCAGCCTTGTATGATGGTCAGTTTGCAATAACACATTGTATGGTGGTCAATTTGCAATGTTTGGAATTGAAGTGAGCCCTGATCATTCTGTCACTCACAACTTCTACTACTATGAGAGCCACGCCATGTATGTGCTTGTTTTCATGCCCTGAATAGAGGACAACCGATCCTTCACTGGTTGTTTGGTGGCCCAAAACCAGTCCACTGACATTCACAGATTCCCAAAATATCCAGCCTGTACCTTTTCATCTCGCTGGTGACCTGGGCTAGTTTGCACGTCTCATACATGGTGGCGTATGTTCCATGTTCCAAGGCGGACCTTTGTTTTGGGCCCAAGTAGGCTCTCTGTCACATTCCTAGCTTCCAGAGGGATTTGACTAGGAGTGGTCATACTGTCAGAGCTTTTGCTCGAGTCTATTACAGGGCCCATGGCAACTGTAGAATTTATCTTAGTTTCTGTAAGGTTGTCTTTTTCCGGGGTTGAGTCCCCACGCCCAACCCCCAAACTGGAGGGTCAGGTGTTGCTTTTTCTCTGGCCTCTACCCTGAAACCTGCCCAGCTTGGTTGAGCCTGCTGGGGGGTGACCCCCCACCGGTATAGTCTTCTTGGTCACGGAGGCACACAAGCCTTCCCACCACGACAAGGTAGCAATACGGGGGAAGTATGATAATTATAATAAAATTAACACAGATTAAAAAGTATAATATCTACAGATATGTAATCTATGTATTAGCCTGTGATGCCCTCAGATCATGTTATTATGTTGTCTGTCAGTATAGGCATCGCTGGTCCCTGGAGCAAGACATCTCTCATAAATGGGGCAATAAAGTTTCGCAGCCACAGAAAATGTGTTTGTCTTACTTTTTACCTTTATATGGATATAGAGAAGCTACGTTCTGATGTTAGGAATAGCCCTCCACATTGGTAGGGTCATCTCAACCTTCCCGGTAATGAAGGCAGCCATCAGACAAGCAAGCAGATGAAGAAAAACAAGCAGCTATTTATACAACTCATTAGAGAGGTGGAAAGGCGGAGTGGGGGGGGGGGGGGGTAGAGGAGAGGGCGAGGGAGGGCGAGGGAAGGCGGGGGCGTTGCTGCATACAGTCCTGCAGACTGACCTGACCTCAATGACAGAGCTCATGTGATGATCTCATAGGGGAAACAGATACATGTTCGAACGCAGAGAGCAGGGCGCCTTGCATGCTCCCTCCATCTGCCTCCATTCACCAGTCTGGGGGTGTGAGCAACAATTACTGGCACTGCATAACAACGAGGAATGGAGAGAGAGAGATAGAGAGAGGGGGAGAGAGAGAGAGGGAGAGAGAGGGGAGAGAGAGGGGAAGGGAGGGAGGGAGGGAGGGACGCAGGGAGTTAAGCGAGGCAAAGAGAGGGGATGACAGAGGAGTGAAGCAGTGAGAGGTGGGAGGGGCACTGTGAAGGAGCAGTAGCAGCTTGTGTGCGTTTCGAGGGGTGGGGGGTGGGGGGGGGTTGAGCTATTTTTCAATCACTCTCAGAGCCGAGAGAAACAACGGTGGGGGAACAGAGGCACCTCTGCAGCGAGAGTCATCGAAAGAGAAGAGGAGAGAAGCACAAACCCTGTTCAGACAGGTAGAGGGAAGAGGAGAGACGGGGAGAAAGAGTGTAAGAATAGAGTGAAGAGGACTCCTCAGTCGGTTGTTTGAACAGGCTGGTTTCCACGGCGACAACATGGGCGCAGTTGTGGGCACATTGACCATGCAAACCAAGCAGAGGAGACCATCCAGAGGTAGGTCAACAACGAGGGGTGGGGGGGGGGTAGACAAAAACAGGGAGAGATGGAGAAATCTTAGAGACTCGGAGCAGACGATTGACTTGATGGGACATTGAAATGATAACTCCCATGAACTAATGGGTAAATGGCCATTTACCATGAGCAGACGACAAAAACCAGAGCACATGGCTGTCTCTGCTGTAACATTATAACATGGGTCATACATGTTATAAACACTATCAGTCCATTCTGGACTCCATTCCACCTGTTATACATATTTTCTCAGCCTTTCCTGTTACCCAAGCCATAGAGACCGAACAAGAAAGACAGAGACAGAACAAGACAGACAAATTCATGACGAGAGACACAATCACATATGGTATCTCTACTGAGAGAGAGAGATGGACAGAAAAAAATGGGATGTGGCTGAATGGTTCAAGTAACAAGTGTGGACAGAAAGGAAGAAGAAATGAGAGTGAAGCAGACAAACAGAGACAGAGACAGAGAGCATCTTCTGCTGCCCAAATCTGTGTTGTCTCCCCTGTGAGCTGTCCTGTTTTGGTCATGGTTGAAGGGTTATGTCACATTCACAGATAAAGACGCCCTTGAAAACAGACAGGGATCAGTATGTGTTTGTGTACAGTATGTGTGTGTGCGCGTACGCGTGTGTGTGTGTGTGTGCGTGCGCACGTTTGAACATGAACATGTGTGCATTAACAGTCCGCTCACATAGTATCAAACCTCTTCCTGTGCGCATGCTTACAAGCTCAGTTGCCATGGAGACTGGGTTGTGGGGGCACAGGAGGAGAAGATGAACAGTCAGGCCATTGGATGGATGATGAAGCGTGGAGCAGACACCCCCCCAGGGGAACAGTGACCCCACGATATCACATGAAGCGTGCTACCAGACCCACGTATCCCATAGCTGTGTACGCACGCTACACGCCATTGTTGCACGCCGTTGTCGTGCGCAGAGAATGGTAAATGGTAAATGGACTGCACTTATATAGCGCTTTTCCACCTTAGCGGCACTCAAAGCGCTTAACAATGGCCTCTCATTCATCCATTCACACACACATTCACACACTAATGGCGGTAGCTGCCATGCAAGGCGCTAACCTGCTCATTGGGAGAAGACGTGTTCTGTAGCTTCTGTTCTGGACCTACCTTTTTTTCTGGGTTGCTCTTCAGCACAATCAGGTTAGTTAGGGGCTGGGCCGGGCAGCTCTCGTTAGTCTTGGTGTGGTTCCCTGTGTATATTACCACATGGGATTTCGAATGATGGATGAGCTGTTATTTAGAACACAGTGTTCTGGTCTTCTTATACCAGAGCAGCATATCATGCGCATTATAAAAGTCAGCCTCTGAATCAAATTATGCTGATAGTCGTGGGGCGATTATTCTTGCATACATCATCTATCAGTCATTAGTGAGGATTGATCCTCTTGATTAAATCTCCAGCTGTAATTAACAATGGCTTTAGATCCTGCTTCCCAGAGGGCTGAGATGGCCGTGATTGGACAGCATGATGGCAGTCACTTCCTGATGGCCGTGTTTGGACAACATGGTGACAGTCACTTCCTGACATCCAGAGAGATGACAGAACGTCAGGTCCTTTCGCTTAGCACTCCATCACCCCTCCTTCACACAACAGGTGCTGATGAATATTCATTTAGTAGAGATATCATTGTCATTTTTTTTTCTCTACACTCAAAAAGCGGTGCAATATAGAAATGGATTTGTAACCGCAGAAGAACCTCCTGAAAACCCTCGGTTATATCCCAAAGAGAACTATTTTCAGCTGCTTAAGGTGCTGTTTGAGTTCTCTCTGACCTGGAAAGAGTTCTATATGAAGTTCTATATGGAATCCTACCAGCCTGAAAAAGGCTCTGCTGCATAAGGAACCTTTTTTCAGAGTGTTAGTGTAAACGTCCTCTGGCACATGTATCTGATTAGCTCATCCGTCTGTGTATTGATTAAGCAACTGGTCCAGATGAGTGAAGGGTTTGATCGATTATATACCTCTCCTACAGTAGCTTTTATATTAGATTGCCTGCATGAAATTTACTGCAGTCATGAAAATTATTGTCTTTAATTAAACAGGCCTTGTTTTAAGTAATATCGATAGCAGCTTCTCATAATTTTCCCTCGAGTTGAGACTATGTGTATTTGCAGTAATCAACATTTCTTAGCTTATCAGTAGTTGATTTTATTTAGCCTACAATTCACGTTACTGTATTTGTTTGATTTTGGTAAGTAGTATCCCAGATAGCAAGCGGATGTGTAATGATTCTGGGCCATATATGGGCCGGAACTAAGCCACAAGGGCCAGATCTGGCCTGTATATGGCCCAGATCCGCCTGCTATCTGGGATCAGTGCAGCATTCAGGTTGCGTATCCAGGTTAGACCCAGAACGAGGCTATCCCTCACCATCATGCTGGACCCGGTGTGATAACAGGGTTTCTACAGGAGTTTCTTGGGGGCAATATAACAACATGAAGATGAGCTTGAGATCATGAGGGAATAGGTTGCTACCACTGCCAGGGTTTATAGAGAGATGGAGGGAGAGATTGGAGGGCTTCAATGGATAAAAGCAAACAGCAGCATGAGGTGAAGAGGTGCATTGATGTGAATCAAAATAAAACCAAGAGAAAGGGAACATATGCCTCGGTAAAAAAAAGAAAAAAAGTTCAGATTTCCCAGCAGATGAACTGAGACTGAAATAGAAGAAATGCAGATCTATCTGTTAAAGTGAGTATGGTGAGCGTGTCCTTGGTAAGGATCTCTGGGGAGAGGCATGAGTATAGTACTCTTCCCTATCTCATCACCTCAACCCAAATTAGCTCATGTAAACGTAAATCTTACATCAGCAGACTGTGCATCTCGTGAGATTTGATCATGGGCCTGAATCAAACCATGTCTCCTGATAGTAAGAGCACGGACGCTTGAAACGTACAGATTACATTAATCAATCAATCAATCAATCAATCAAAGCTTTATTTATATAGCGCATTTCATACCCAGAGGCAACACAATGCGCTTTACAGAGAACAAGGGAGGTGGGCAGACATCCCACCCCTACATATTCCAGAGGGAAGCAAAAAAAACAGTAATCACCCGGGGGCCAGATAAGTGAGCTGTAAAAATTCTTCCCTGACCCCTCTCAACGAGGCGATCGAGCAAGCTCCTGGAGTATGTTTGTCTACCGGCTAAGAACATTTATAGAGCAATAAATAACATTAAATTACATTTCCAGAGTAAGAGAGGCTAATAACATCATAGGAGAGACATGGCAAACATTGGTGTAAGTCTGTGTGTGCATAAATGTGCCTGGGCCCAGATAGAGGCAGGGTCAGGGGTAGGATCGGGGTAGGAAAAGGATACGGACCCGGGTTAGGGTGAGGGGTAGGGGGTACTGGGCCCAGGCCTAAAGCCGGAAGTGGACTGTTGTATGTCTGTGTGTACGTGTGTGTGTGTTAACTAATTTGTTACGACATCTGCAGCAGACACAGGGGTATCTATCGGACTCAGGGTGGTCTGCTGGTGACAGTGGGGCATCCACTGGACCTGGATAGAAGATAGGAGGGAGAGAGAGAGGCACTAGGGAGAGATTAATGATCATGTTGAGGATGACTCGTTTTACTTGGAATTGAACTGTTAGGGATTTAGCAGACAGACATGGTCATATCTGCTCAGCGAGGGGTTTCAGGATGATTGTGCGTCGATTAGCCACCGTAAAGGAAGCAATTAACAATGGTAAGCAGCAGGAGCAACAGTAAACTCAATGATTCACCTCAAGGCACACTTGAGGTGTAGGTGGGTTTTGCACTTGCACCCGGGGCGACTGTAGCTCAGTTGGTAGAGCGGGTTGTTCAATGATCGAAGGGTCAGTGGTTCGAGTCCCAGCTCCGACTGTTCACATGTCGAAGTGTCCTTGAGCAAGACACCTAACCCCAAATTGCTCCCAATGAGCAGGTTAGCGCCTTGCATGGCAGCTACCGCCATTGGTGTGTGAATGTGTGTGTGAATGGGTGGATGAGAGGCCATTGTAAAGCGCTTTGAGTGCCTCTAAGGTGGAAAAGTGCTATATAAGTGCAGTACATTTACCATTTACCCATATGAGATACTGTTTAGACACAGAGGAGGAAACCCAGGCAGGTGCAGTGATCATCTGTGATGTCAAGTTCACGTTGGTGCTAATTAAGGCTATATCAATTGCTATATGATTATAATTTAATGATTACCATTCTGTGGGAGACTACCACAATGTTTAACTAGTCCTGTTAGTGAACAAGCCTTTGTTGGGCTTGGAACCACTGGACTTAGGTGGGAGTCTGAGAACAATGAAAGTGCTTCGGTCTAATGCATTTTGTAAATGGACTGTTCTACAAAACAAATGAGTAATGAGTTGCCTCTCAGCCTCTACAATACACACACATACAGGACAGACTTAAATCTCTCACTTGCATGAGAAACTTTGTAGTCACACATGTAAAACGTCCACCTTTGCAAAGGTTTTATTAAATATAATGGTATGCATCTGAAGAATAAAGCTACTATCTGTTATTCTTTTGCAGAAGACAAAAATGTCCCTCTCGTGATTCAGAGGTGAGCAGAGGCGCTTTTCCAAAAGAGTAACAGATACAGCAGTAGCAATGTTTCTTCAGATGCATAAAAGTTGATTCTGAAAGATGAGGGTCCCTCAGGCTCCCCTCTGTGAATGAATTACTGTGTCCTCCACTGTGCTTTGCAGTAGTCTCCCCTGCCTCATTTTAATTCCCTTTCACTCTCTCACAGTGGAGCGGACAGCTACAGCTGGACGCGCGTGTGTGTGTGTGTGTCTTCTGAGCTCAGCTGTGTGTTGGCCTGTTGTCTCTGTAAGCTAGTCTGAGAGTATTATGCAGTGGCTGGAGGCTGTCTAAGTCTAAAACATAAACCAAGCGAGGAAGTCAGTTCATCACATCATTACCCATGATCCATCTCTCTGGCACCAGATGCTTAGCACAAAGTTGCCATCCATAAAACCTCTCAATCCCTTGAGGAGAAATTGTATTTGTCATCCATCTGAACTCTTCTTCCTTCATCCTCCTCCTCTCTACTGTCTCTCATCCCCTTTCAATCGCAGCTCATCCTCTGCTGCCTTCGCTTTGCTCTGGGAATCTTTTCTAGAGGTTTCCAGCACACTATATCAACTTTTAACACTCATTTGAAGTTTATTTGGCATGACATGAATTAAATAGAATGAAATACTTATAATACTTCCAGCATTTCATTTGGTTACAGGCTGCCATCGTTTTTTAGCTTGTGCCATTATAGTGTCATCTTATTATTCTGTAGATTTAAATGTCTCTCTCTCTCTCTCTCTCTCTCTCTCTCTCTCCCTCTCTCTCTCTCCCTCCCTCCCTCCCTCCCTCCCTCCCTCTCTTCCTCCCTCTCTCTCTCTCTCCCTCTCTCTCTATCTCTATCTCTCCCCCCCTCCCTGTCTGTAGATAAGGTGGATGATGAGCTGGAGATGACTATGGTGTGTCACAGGCCAGAGGGCCTGGAGCAGCTGGAGGCTCAGACAAACTTCACCAAACAAGAGCTGCAGATTCTGTACCGTGGCTTCAAGAACGTATGTGTCTCTCCTTGTCTTTTATCACACCCTCCATCTTTCCAAACTCTTCGCCGGATCTATTCATCATTTCCCTATCGTCCTTCATCTTTTTGTCCTACTTTCTCAGTTCGCTCCCTCTACCACCCACCTTCCTCTGTTGCCTCTACTCAAGATTCAAGATGAGTTTATTCGCCATGTATACGACTCATACTGGGAATTTGACTAGGGTCGTGGGGTCATACCCTGATGGAGACGATAGGATAGGACATGGCTGGGTCCTGTCCTGCACCCTGTCCTATGTTGTCTCCATCAGTGTATGCCATGACCCTATTCAAATTGCTCTGTTGCCTCTACTCTTAACCAGTGTTCACGTTTCATCTCCTGTTTCTTTCATTTCTGGCTCAGATGTACTGTATACGTGCGTGTGTGTGTGTGTGTGTGTGTGTGTGTGTGTGTGTGTGTGTTTGTGTGTGTGTTTCACATTGTGCCTTCACCTCAAATACTACTAATAACACCGTATAGGACTGCAGTTAGAGCAAGCCTGTCATACACCATAGCAACATTTACGTGCTGTAATACAATAATACTATAATGCCAAAGGAGAATACAAAATGTACATTAACAGATTCTTGAGAGTCATTAAAACATTCCTAAAACTAGAACTCAGAGTTCTAGTACTCAGAGAGCACAGACCTCTGCCCATGAATACATCTAATGGCTCTGTGCATGCACACGTGTGCGAGAAGGACATGTTTGGTATCGCTGCCTTCATTGGCGCAAGCGCTTTTTGCCAGTCCAAATCCTGTGTCTGTGTGACAGTCCCATGTCAAGATATTTCACTCCTGAGCTAAGTCCAAAAAATGAATGGAGGTGAATAGCCGGCCCAGCCGTGTTTCGACGACTCGTGGACCCGCCCCGTGAACCCGCCCCGTGATTCAGATCCGCTCCAAAATTTAATGGGTTCTGAAACCCTATTTCCATTGTATGGTACCAGGTCAACTTGACTCAAATTCATTCGACTTTACTTGCTGTACTTTTGTCACTGTGCTTTCCACCGCAAAATCCTCTCCCCCTAAATATAACTGGTCATCACACTGCAGCAACGCTATGCGGGGTTTCCCTTCCTCGTGTACTCAAGATCGCAAAAGGGAATAAATATCACACATATAAACACAAACACAAAACTGCTTTCCTATATCAATTAATCTTGTATAAACTAAGATATTCTTTGGAAAAATACTGTTTTCTATGACGCAAATGTGTACCTTTATGCCAGTGTGGCATGGCACCATGCTTAGTGTGGTCCCGGGAGTCTCCCAAATGCAATAAATACCACATATATGAACACAAAACTGCTTTTCCTAGATAAATCTTGTATTAACTAAGATATCCACTGGAAATAAATATGTTTTCCCATGTATAGACATACAAGGATGAGGAGCTTATTTCGGGAGGCTTGGCGCCTTGACTTTCACTGAAGCAGGCTAGTACTCAGCGAGAGGCAATTCTCTCTGACCAATCAGCTGTCTGCAGTGTTTACTTGACCTTGTTACAACCGACAGAGCAAGTCCGCTTCTCCTCACCTCTACACGCCTTTTGTGAGGTGGAAAGCCCAAAAAAGCAAGTAAAGTAGAATAGAGTAGGTACTTTTTGGTCGAAATGGACACACACACACACATCTACACACACAAAGAGAGAGAGAGAGAGTGAGAGAGAGAGAGAGAGAGAGAGAGAGAGAGAGAGAGAGAGAGAGAGAGAGAGAGAGTGAGTAAACATCCTTTTATTTTCCACAGGAGTGTCCAAGTGGGGTTGTGAATGAGGATACGTTTAAACACATCTACGCACAGTTCTTCCCCCATGGAGGTACGGTGCCTGGTCCTCCTCCCCCTCATCTGATGCTCTCTGCATGGGACCAGCATGCCTCAGGCCTCTGTGTTCTGTTGTGTTTCAGATGCCAGTACCTACGCACATTACCTGTTCAACGCCTTTGACACTACAAACAATGGCTCGATTAAATTTGAGGTATAAAATAAACATTATAAAACGATCAAACAATCAGTGGAATTATTAGATGAATGATTATAATTCAAATTTAACATAAAATGATGTTTTGTTGTGTTTCTCTCTCAGGACTTTGTGATGGGTCTGTCCACGCTGCTGCGAGGAACATTGAGGCAGAAACTGGAGTGGACTTTTCATCTCTACGACATCAACAGAGATGGTTACATCAACAGGGAGGTCTGTGTCTAGCACATCTACACTAAGACACGATATCCTCGCAACTCAAACATTTTGAGGAAACCACCTAAAAAATTAACTTTAGAAGCTAAAATTATTATTTCTTTAGTTAAGTGCTTACATTTTTCATTGATGTGTCTCTAGGTAAAAACACATGCTATATAAAATCTATACCGTGTGAACAGAATTCAGTACCACAATAGTATTCAGCCTTTCAATTACCCGTTTCATAAAGGGAAAACAGCTTGCCTATGCAGACAGCACAGAAGGGCACAGGTCATAACAGTCAGGGTTGTAAATTAACTTGTTGGTTTACCAACCAACGTGTTCAAATGCATATTTACTCAGTAGTATTAGTTTATGTATCTAACATATTAGCATTTGTGTGTTTCAGGAGATGACTGAGATTGTGAGGGCCATTTACGACATGATGGGCAAATACACCTACCCTGCCCTCAAGGGCGATGTCCCTAAACAGCATGTGGATGCATTCTTCCAGGTGAATTCACTCACCATCATGAATAATGAGGTGCACCTGCACAGGGATTACAACTCAAATGTGCTGGTGAAGACTTTTTCAAGCCTGAAATCTATGGTTAAAACTGTACATTTAACCTGCCAAATGAAGTAATCCTTTTATTTTTTTACGGTTCTAGATAGGAATTGTTTAGGATGTGAAAACTAATTAATTTCTGACACAGCAGTGTAACCCAGTCCGCATACATATGGGCCACACATTGTTTACAGCATGGGAGGAAATCTTGATAAAGTAATGCATCTTGCTGTTATGTTTTATCTCCCTGCAGAAAATGGATAAAAACAAAGATGGCGTCGTGACTTTAGAGGAGTTTGTTGTAGCATGCCAGGAGGTATGTTTCTTTAGAGAGAGTATAGAAACCAAACATAAACTCATAGTATATGAAAGCACAGATATATGCGTGTGTCATTCTGTGGCTTGCAACACTGACATCTTGTGGTGAATCACTTTTAACTACAACATTGTGACTGTCCTGTTCTCCTCTTCTCAGGATGAAACCATGATGAGATCCATGCAGCTCTTTGAAAATGTGATGTAGGAAAGATGACAGGAGAGAGACAATTGGGAGACTGAAGTCTGCGCTAGTGTGTGTGTGTGTGTGTGTTTGTGTGTGTGTGTGTTTGTGTGTTTGTGTGTGTGTTTGTGTGTGTGCATGCATGTGTGCATGCATGTTTTTGTATGTGTGCGCATGTGTGCGCTTGAGTCTGAGTGTCAATGTTCGTGTGGATGAATGCACAGACACAGTGCACTAAAACTCTCTCATCTTCTTATCTTGTCAGCGTGTGTTTGCCAAATAATGTATCTGCCTGTCTACTTGCCTTCTCATGGATTGAACTCATATGAAGAGCTGGACCCATGCCCAACATGACCAGCTGAGAGAGCCTTGGACTGTCTAGTCTTTTAGCTGGGTGTAGGACTAATATGTTCTGGGCTGAAAGGCTCTAGCCACTGTGTGTTTGTAAATCTGCAGAGATCAACATGCTTCACCGACTGGTGTGTGACACACCTGACGACCCAGAACTGGCACTGCACTCCTCCTTTCTTCTACTTATCCCCTCTTCTATGAGGAAATGCGCCCCCTACTTGCGAGGGGCTGAAACCACGCCAGCAGGGCCATTTCTTTTGTCTCAGTCGTTTTTGCCAAAATACCTGTAGATTGCATGTTTGAGCTAGATGAATCAGATTGCTCTTTCCAAACATTTGCTTGATCAGGACCTATAAACTTGTATTTAATTCATGCATCTAATGATTGATTTCTTCAGTGATATGACATGCATATCTTCTTATTTATTCATAAATGTTGTTTATAGTATATGATTATGAGGTTGTCCTGTATTGTTTGTTTTACGTGTTGTGTAGTTTTCACTGTTGTGATAACCTTTGACCTTCTGTGTTGTCTTTGCTGTTGCTGGCATGTCTGCCTGTCTGTCCCTGACCAAGGCCAGTTAGATGTGCTTAGAGCTAGAACAACTAATGGACTTGAAAAGGTTTAAAATTGCCTACCTAGTGATGATGAACATTGTGTTATGGAATGCTGTGACTGCCCATCTACACATACTTTGATGAGAGAGAGAGAGAGAGAGAGAGAGAGAGAGAAACAGAGAGAGAGAGGTTTTTTGTTATGTCCTGTGATCCTGCCTCTGTGTTGTATCTGTCATGTTGAAGTAGGTCTATTAAAAATTAAATAGGCTATAGGTATTTTAATAAGGGGAGGATCAGATAGCAACGGTAATCACTCCCAGACCACAGTCATATTAGGACCAACTCTCAATGACATCATTAAAGTCCTCAATGGTAGTTCATCTTCAGTCTGCAGCTGATACTGTAACTTCCATTGATAGATAAGAAGCTGTATATATATTAGGCCTATGGTTGCAAAGGTGCGGAACAACTTCAGTAAATTTCTGGAAACTTAATTTACCATCGGAGGTTAAGCTCACAATCCCCCCCCCAAAAAAAGCCTAACAAGGAACTTTTTTATTTTATGTATGAATTTATTTTAGGATTTTATCCTATTTACCCAATTTGGTATCCAATTTACCCTGACCTAGTGTCCAATATGACCTCCTACTACCTGTTGAGGATTCGTCATGCGACCCAGACGGTCAGCGATGCGAAGGGGAGAGACAACTCCTTTATTCTCTCAGTTCACGACTGTAATTCCGAAACCAGACGGGGTTGCTGAGGTGCAACGAACCCTCAAGCAAGATTAAACTAATCATCCTCGGGGGGGCAGCAGCCCAATATGCCCCTCCCTCTGGGATCCAGCCATACATGGATCTGGCGAGACCGGTGGGCAACTGCATAATACATGAGACCCAGGCTTGCCCCAAATCTAGATCTTGCAATTTAATCAGTTGAATCAGTTGAATTTCAACCCTGCACTGTGCATTCTTCCATCTTATGTGTAGTGCATTCTTTCATCACATGCACAGACTACAAATGGTGCTCAGAGAGCCCAGACCTACGCCCATGAATGCATTTCGTGGCTCTATGTGTGCGCACGTGCAGACAAGCACATGTTTGGTATTGCTGCATTCGTTAGCTCGAGAGCTTTATGCCAGTCCAAACCCCGTGTCTCTGACCAGGGCCGGCCCTAGGATTTTGGTGGCCCTAAGCAATATTTTGTTTGGTGGCCCCCCAAAACACTCCCAGCGCAACCACCAAACTAAACGCATGCACGTACACACATAGAGATGGACAAGTGAATTAACAACAAAGCTCTTGCTTTATTTGGAAAGGATACAAAAAGTTACTTAAACAATTATCAATTGCGCAAGGTTCCACCAGGCACACACTTGACAAAAAGATCCTGTCTCGAAGTTACACTTTGCGTCATGTGACTGTGAAATCAAACCACAATCAGTCTACAACGCTCGTTTGAGATACAATACCACACGGACTACCGGGTGTCGCCGTGGAAACTCATCACTTTACAAGACTCTCAGTCCCGTGAATCTCGCTGCGAGACGAGTGAAATCATTTTAACTGAACACAACTTCTAGGTAGCGAAGATCTTCAAGTCGGTCCTCTGACAGGGTAAAAGCTGCCAATCGTCCCTCTGTGTAATTTGAGACGTCCCCTATGCACCTGTGACTGTGCGCTTTTGTGCCGAGTCTCTGGTGCTTTTTAAAGTGATGATGAGTTCCCTGTGGACCACACCATCGTTCTCCACGAGGGGAGGTGTAGCTAAAGTAGCCTATAAGACAGATTCAACGGGAGATTTGGATAGAGTGAAGTTAGGGAGGGGCCACAGGTGGATTGCATTCAACTGCATGTGGCTTATTATAAAATCATTCTGTTATGAGATATTTTCATTTTATTGCATATTAAATAAGAACGGCATATATATATGTATTATTATTATTATTATTATTTATTTTTTTCCCTCCTGTGATGTGGCCCCCCCTAGTGGTTGTGGCCCTAAGCGACCGCTTATATTGCTTATAGCAGCGACCGGCCCTGTCTCTGACCTTCCCACGTCATGATATGGTCGTATCAAGCCGTATCAATCATGAATGGCCCATGATTCGGATCCACTACAAAATTGTATGCGTTCTAAGGTGACTCATGCTAGTAGTCCAAAAAATGAATGGAGGTGAATGGTTGGTCTGGTTATGTTTGGAGGACCCGTGGACCTGCCCCGGGAGTCGGATCCACTCCAAAATTGTATGCCTTCTAAGTTGGCCCATGCTACACCCGTCCACTGGTTTCATTAAAATTGGTCTGGTAGTTTTTGCGTAATCCTGCTAACATACGGACAAATGCACACACGCCACTGGCAGAGGTTCCTAGCGTCCTGCACACTACAGCAGGGCTGTAGAATCCATGAAAGTTCTCCTCACAAATAGATTGTCACATGTCTGCACGCATGCCTTATGACAAAACAGTGTTTATATTTATTTCTGTATATGACAAGGTAAATACAGTGAGTATAAATAACCCCAAAAGGTCTAGCGTTAATTCCCATAAATTCCTGTTAATTCCCATGGAAAGATTCCAACTTTGAATATTCATGCAACCATAATTAGATTTTGCAACCATAATTAGACCTAATCATGTTCTCTTTTTTCCCCCCTATCTAGTGTTAATGATAATCAGGGACAAAACTATCTAACTATTAAAGATGCAAAGATGCACAATTCTACACAGCATCATAAGATCTTGTCAAATACAAAGACAGCTATTGGAGAGATTAAGATAATATGTTGCACAGTAAATGCTACCAATAAAATTTTGAGATAATATTCGCCATTGTGTTTACTGTGTGTGTGTGTGTGTGTGTGTGCGCCGATATAGGAGAAAGAACAACTAGCCTATATATTAGGAAAAAATACAGTGTGCCACATTACCAACTTACAGTAGGCTAAAACTGCTACATCAGAACACAAAGAACAAGGAGTAGTAAAGGGAAAATGCATGTTTAGCCCTGTTTTAAGGTTACTTATGATCATTATGGTTCAGATAAAAATGTTGACAAAACTAGCACTTTTGAGACAGTCTGATAATTGCTCTACCACCGTTTTGGTCATACAATGGATGTGGGTGGGTTCCGTGAAAAATTATTCAAAAACATGTTAAACTCTCCATTTCAAAGACAAGAAACTCACCGAGGTGTTAGTTGGCGTTCTGACATATAATTCGCCATAAAGTAAGATTCTAGTTAATCTGGAAAGGCTTTTTTAAATATTTAGCATAGAACTATTTAGTCGCAGCACATACGTGTGTAAACTTCCGCAAACTAGGTAGCCTAGCAACATAAACAATAACAATAGCGTAAGTAGTTCAGAACACCAACGGACACCAATTACCCCCTCGTGAGCTTCTTGTCTTTGAAATCGAGAGTTTAACATGTTTTTGAACGATTTTTCAAGGTGCCCACCCACATCCATTGTATGACCAAAACGGTGGTAGAGCAATTATCAGACTTTCTCAAAAGTGCTAGTTTTGTCAACGTTTTCATCTGAACCATTGTATATGATCATAAGTAACCTTAAAACAGGGCTAAACATGCATTTTCGCTTTACTACTCCTTTAAGTTCTAGTAGAAGTAGGCTACGTATAAAATACAGAGCCACGGTACCAACTTACAGTAGGCTAAATATTTTATACTGCTACACCAACAGAACACGTGCAATGAAGAGAGAGAGAGAGAGAGAGAGAGAGAGAGTGAGAGAGAGAGAGAGAGAGAGAGAAAGAAAGAAAGAGAGAGAGAGAGAGAGAGAGAGAGAGAGAGAGAGAGAGAGAGAGAGAGAGAGAGAGAGAGAGAACGTGCGTCATAGCCACGCTTCACTTAAATAATTGGACCGCACAAACGGAGGCGTGGTCTGTGTGGAACAACGATCGGGCTGTTCTTATTCAACTCCTTCAGTCTGCCGACCGACAGCATGAACGGACTGGACGAAGAGCAAATGGGGCCACAGACGTTCCTTTATGGTGAGACGTAGTTTTGGATTGTGCTACCTGCTTTTGATCGCTGAACTTGTTGCTTACCAGCTCGCTATTTACGTGCGAAGCTTGCTATTCCGGAACACATGGGGATTTTAAGCAACCTAGCTAGTAAGCTAATCGACTCTAGCATAGCTAGCACGTTGTGCAGTTCAGTGGCCAGTGCTAGCTATGCTAACTCGTGTAACATTAGCAATAGCATTACATTTGTACTTTCTAGCTAGCCACATTCTTTCCCTCTAGATAACCTATGGCTATTTATTTTAGACATATGTGACAAAGGGCAAAGTGTGTCTGACATCCAGTCGACAACGTGGTTAACATGTAACCATTCATCATGTTTGCCGTGCGTACCTGACGTGTGTGCTAGCTAGCCAGCTCGAGCAGTGCGTATCATTATGAACACGTGCTTTCAAAATGGCGCACGTGGCTACTCTCTCACTCGGGAATGCGTGGAGTGTCAAGCCAGTAGCGTTTAATATAGCTATATAGTTACTGTCTGTAAGCAAGTTACTTTGACATAGTATTTATAAACTAGCCCCTGATTACTGACTTAGTGGTGGAACTTGCTGTCCACGAACGAAGTTGTTCCGAGCTAGCTACGTATAGCTAACTAGCTCGTTTTGTTAGTGCGCACGCTGTCCCCACCACGTGGGATGACCTACATGCGGGCCTCCCCTCAGGTGACCTCTTCACTTACTTTAGGAAAATCCTTAGCTAACTTTTAGAACCTGACTTATTGTCATTGATGTACACTTTCTTTTAAAGGATGTGAACTGAAATCTGGGAAGGATGTGGTGTTTAACCCAGAGGATGATGACTTTGAGCATCAGCTGGATTTAAGAATGGTAAGATGCTGCACATTCCAAGAGTTACTGTTTTAACATGATCACATGTATGTTTTCTGAAGAATTCGTACTACAGGTCTAAATGATTCCTTTGTGTTTTAGGTGTGCATGGACTCCACCACCAAGGATGAGCTGCATGTCGTGGAGGTGGAGGGTCAGGACATGGAGGGGCAGAAGGTGAAGGCGGTGTTGGCTTCACTCAGGCCCTCCACCCTACCTAGTGTGAGTACACTCTGGCCTTCAAATTAGTTCACTCGCCTACCTAGTGTGAGTACACTCTGGCCTTCAAATTAGTTCTCACCTACTTTGTTCTGAGGAATATTCTGTGCACATGGCCTGTTTTATTTGCACTGACTCTCCTTTGGTTAATGGCATCTGCAGTCAAGGATGATATTTGTTGAGCTGATGTTTTGCTGATGCATTTTACAACAACTGCTTACCAAAAGACTGAGACTAAAGATGATTACTGAAATTATAAAATGATTTGATGAAAATGGCCGTAAACGTAACGAATCGATGATGAGTCGATTTGTCACTATCACTTAAAAGTAAATGATAAATAAATCTAAAACTACCATATGATGTATTACTATTTGCTAAACCTTTTCTCACCAAGTCAATCAAATCTATATCTCTCAGAATTATGTATTTTAAATCTGACTGATTTGTGTTGCAGGTGTGTATTGGTGGTTTTGCCATCACACCCCCGGCCGTGTTCCGCCTTAAGGCCGGTTCTGGTCCAATCCACATTAGTGGTCAACATCTTGTTAGTGAGTATGCTCAATCCTCTGCCTTTTGTCTTCTCCTGGTCACTGTAATACTGTTGTATTATATTTCTACAACATTTTTATTTGTAACATTATCAAACATTTTTTCCATTCAACCATGGCCATCTTGTCAGAGATGATATTTGTTAAGCTGATCTCCTGATGCATTTTAACAACTGCTTACCAAAAGACTGAGACTGAAGATGGCCTTTCTCATTGCTGATACATTTACACTGGTGTTTGCGTCATGCACTGCCTGGTTTTGACATTTTCTTGTTCTACCAGTGATGGGAGGAGACCAGTCATTTGATGAGGAAGAAGATGAAGAAGAGGAGGAGGTTCAGACGTCCAAGAAAAGACCTGCATCAGCGCCGGCGCTAAAATCTCTGGTAAGTGTCTGTACTGTACCTGTCTATATGATCCAGTTAGCTGAACAGTACAGCATATCCATTCATGATGCTCACAAGCCTCTGCTCTGCCCCCCTCTAAAGAAAAAGATCAAGATGGATGAAGACATGGAGGAGGAGGAGGATGATGATGAGGAGTAAGTATCAAAAGTGAACTTTTTCAGTGTTCAATTCTGAAGTTGGGAAGAGACTTGTAAACGGTCTGTTCTTCATTAGTGAGGAAGATGACGAGGAGGAAGAGGAAAGCGAGGAAGAAGAATCTCCCGTTAAGGTAAGGCTACTACACACATTGGCACAGATTTCAACATTGGTCACAAAACACTGACTGGTGTTGTCTTAACCAATTTAAGAAAAACTAACAGGACATCCTCTTGTTGCAGGCCAAGAAGACTCCTTCCAAACCAGAGCCTCATGCTCAGAATGGCAAGAGCCCTAAAGCCAACACATCAGCTGCAAAACCGGTTAGTCCCTCTCTGATGGCTTGGTGCTATTCTGTGCTGCATATACCCAATATAAACTTTAGTAACCCACCAACACAAGTGCACTGGTACCATCACTGGTACTATTCTAAAGAGCCTTTTGTCTTCACTCTGTCTACTCGCAATATGTTTCTAAATGGAGGTGCTCTATTTTTCTCCTGTTCCTGGCATCTGTTGTCAAAGATGATATTTGTTGAGCTGATGTTCTGCTGATGCATTTTACAACTGCTTACCAAAAGACTGAGACTGCAGATGACCTTATTGAAATAATTATTCTCACATTAGCTCAAGTTTCTTCCCGCCCACTCTACAGAACACGAGTCACCTAGCCTTCCTTAATGTACTGGCTCACTTTATTGGGGCTTCTCTCCTCTTCACAGGTGAAAACCCCTGACTCGAAGGGGAAGGGGGACAAGAAGCCACAGACGCCCAAAACCCCCAAAGCCCCCGCCACAGGAGACAAGAAGCCACAGACACCCAAAACCCCCCAAGTCCCCCTCACCGTCCCTGAGCTCAAGGCCAAGATGATGGCATGTGTGGAAAAGGTTGGTATCAGTTTGAACATTAGTGTTGTGTGCTTTATTTATTACATCTGATATTTATTACATCTGATGTTGCCATGTGCTTTTAAATAAGACATTGATCAAATAAAAAAAATGTATTGCCTATTTAATTAAAGTTGACAAAGATTTTGTCAATTCAAAATGTTTAATTGTATTAATTATTTTAATTGACCCCCTGCCACCTGTTAAGACATGTAAATGACTGATACGTTATTTTAGGGAACGTCTCTGCCTAAACTCCAGCCCAAGTTTGAGAACTTTTTGAAGAATGGCATGAAGGTCACAGACACCAAGGTACAGTAACCTCTTCAATCGAAAGGTGGTTGAAATGGCTTTTTAAAAGTTCTGAAGAGCAATGATGAAAGTTATGGTTTTGATCTAACCTGAAAAAACATGCCAATACCTCTAAGAAGTTCTGAGCTCTCACCTATCGAATTATTTGACTTTGTACGCGATGAACCCATCATCTACCAAATTCCCTCTTGACCCAAATCCATTTAATTTAATTTCTTTTTTGCTTGTTTTTTTTCCCTCCTGCAGATCATCCAGGAACTTTGGAAGTGGAGGCAAACTGTGACTGATGGAAAATGATTAAATAAATCTCCTCTTTAATTATTATTTTTTTTACTTTTCCACTTTATTCCCCTTGCTTACATCAGCCCTCAAGCCTTCCTGTGTCACTGACGGTGCCTGGCACTCCTCAGTAAACCTCCCATGTCCAGTTCTCTACTCCCCACTGCATCAGACAGGATGGGGGCCCACAGACCCGCGTCCTTCAGCACTACCTCTCTCTCCTTCCCTCTGAGGATGGAGGAAGGGGGTGCTATTGCTATTCCAACATGTGGGCGGACCCGGGAATACCCATGTGGAATTTGTGCATTTTGTAAATGTGTAAATTTACATATTTGCTACTGTGTGTTATGCGTAGCCTCAGTGTTGATGTCCGTTCGTGTTATTTTAGTTTTTTTTTTTGTAATTGATGAATTTGTTGCCATCCATAGACTTCAGTTTGTTTGTGTATGGATGTATCTCCTACAATTGAGGGTGAGAAGAAAAATGATTTGGTCAATCTGTCCAACTGTAATATGCACAGTTTTTATTGTCATTTCATTTGTTTGCAGTAAGGATGTAAGAGGAGCAGCTAATGTGCAATTGTCATTTGTACTAGAACTAGTCGTCCCAGTTTTAATTGTTTTAATATATCCTTGCTGTTCAGCTCCACAGAAATACTGATCAATAAATACTGGGATTTAAGTACTGATTACTGATCGTCTTTTCTTTTAGCTATTGATTAAAGCTGCATTATGTAAGATTTTAAAATGTTATTATAAACCAAGAGGTGTGATTGAGCTCTTCTGTGGAAACCATGTCATTGTAGGTTGCCGTTTGGCTGTGCTTCAACTATTATAATTGTTGTCAGGTCACGACCATAGCATTAAAAAAGATAGTCAGAAACCCACAGACCAGGAAGGAAAGCAGACTATTTAACCTGGCTGTATATGTACTATACTGTTAACTTGGAAGTTGCTTGCATCAGGATCATAGCGCAGAAGTTACATACTGCAGGGTTTAAGTATATTGACTAGAGTGGCAAGTACATACCAGCATTTTATTCACTAAAAGTATAGTGCTGCTACTTAAGTTTGATTTGTCATGTGTCAAGTTTACTTTATAGCACATTTTATGACAGGCACAGACTCGTGTCGACAAAAACAAAATGGTAATGTATAAAATGAGAATGCATTACAAATAGTGTCCTGATCTAATAACTATTGGCTTTGGTAGGAAAGATCAAAAGAATCTGACATGAACACTAGGTGCTTACAAGTATTAGAAGACCAGCAGAGGGCGCCAACATGTAAGGTAAGTGTGCTGCATCCCTACCTCCATGCCACCCCCCCCCACTCCCATGCTTGAGCTGGGAGCCTTTATTAATCCCTGCTCTCCCTTAGGGCCTCTTACACAACGAGGTACAGTGCTTCCGCTGTACCCCCCGTGTCCGTCAACCAGACAGTCTGTGTAGAGAGATCATGCGGGGAGGCTGTGGCTCAGTGGTGGAGCGGGTCGTCCAATGATGGCGGTTCGAATCCCGCCTCCTCCTGTCTACATGTCGAAGTGTTCTTGGGCAAGACACTGAACCCCAAATTGCTCCCAATGAGCAGGCTAGCACCTTGCATGGCAGCTGCCACCACTGGTGTGTGAATGAGAGGCCATTGTAAAGTGCTTTGGATAAAACCGCTATATAAGTGCAGTCCATTACCATTTACCATGTATACAGTAGGCCTACAACTGAGGTGGTGATCTGATGTATGAGTCTAGGCTACTGTATATTTACGTGAATTCCCAAACCAATATGCTAATTCCAGAATGTACAGTGAGGCTAAACTGCGCTATGCAGGGTCCCTGTGTGAGCACATTTATAATGGACTCCCCAGCACTCAGGATAGGCACCTTCCCTCAGGTCAACTCATGTGAGTCAGCATTCATCGAAGGAGGCCTTAATGGGGAGAGCATTTTTATAGATCTCTTCGCCCTGCAGAAGTGCCTTACGTCTGGGTCGGCAGAACTGGCTTATGTCAATGTGTTTGTGCAAGTTATAGGCCTGGTTCTTCATGATGCATTTTAGCCTTATTTTTAGTAAGACCTGTAGCTCTATTATGCAAATAGTTTGTGGGTAGCAAGCATATATGTTTGTTTACACACAAACAGCAGCACCAAGAGAGTGAGAATGAATGGACAAAGGCTATGTCAAATATATTTCCATGGCTAAAATAAATAAAAATTAAAAATAAAAAACTTATGATGCAAAGCAATGAGAAAAGTGATTTTATTATTATTTTGTTTTGTTATTTACATATTTATAAAATACAAAGTATTATACATGGGTTTTGGTGGCAAACCTGTTAAGGTACATCTAATAAACCAGACTTCCTTATTTCTTATAGGAGAGGTCTGTAACACCATAACATCACAGACACACACACACACATACACACACACACACACTAGTCTCTTCTGCTATGTCCTCATGCATCTCTCTAGTGAGTGAGTCCATTTTTAGATAGTTTAAATAAAATAGCCATACTATTCTTAGTTTCTTATTTCTTAGATTGCATCTCGGCAGTAGCTTGTGCTTCTATATCTTTATCTACAGGCCTTAAACCATGTTAACCCTCTGAAGAATCAGAACAAAACTTGAAAAGAATCTTGACCTGCAGTTATTACTTATGAATGAATGGAACAATTGAAACTTCTTCATCCCAACGATTTGTGTATGTGTGTGCGTGCGCGCATGCGAGCATGTGTGTGTGTGAGTGTGTGTGTGTGTGTGTACTGGCAGCAGTGAAATGAGGATACTGTTTCTGGAGGTAGGAAACACAGTACAGTCTGACTTCCATATGGCCAGACACTTGTAGTCCAAAATGTACTCTGATCCCTTACAGACACTATTATATAGGCTACTGCATAGGTATTATAATACAAATTGATTTTCCTTTGTTAGTGACAGTCAGATTATTATGAAACAATTATCATACCATATTGAGTGATAGAGGGAAAATAGTGGGTTGTGCATGACTAACATTACCAAAGTCTGTCTCCACCCAAATAAAAAACAGATAGAAGCATAGATAATCCACCCAGATCAATTATTGTGCCGGACTTTCAGAGAGAGGAACCATTTGATTCATTCAAAAAATGTAGAGAATGGCGAGTTTGATTCCATGCAAGAAAAAAGATTTTATATTTTAAAAGTCTACATTTTGTCCTTCCGTTTTTCATGTTCTGTGTGTACTGCTCAGTCCTGGAACATGGGGCCAGAGAGCATGATTACAGAACAGATGGAAGGAGGGAGGGATGAAAAAGCCAATCTGTCGTGCGTCAGTCAGTCAGCATGTTGGTTAATGAGACTGCCTCAACGATGGGTCATGGATGCCACATACATCACCACAGGTTGTCATGCCACTCTAGCCGCTTCTGGTACAAGAGGCCAATGTAGGCCTGTGGTTGTCTGTCCGTTCAAGTCAGTGTACTTTGGGTTCTAAGTTTTATACTCAAAGTCCGACACTTCTCACCAGACGTTATTTTCTGGAGGGACAATAATAAAACAGATTATACTGCTCTCTTCAATCAAGCCGTCATTTTGTCCGGTCTCAGAGTGAGAGCTGCTCCTCGGCGTCCTGCGCGGTCACACCAGAGCCGTGACACACCCGACCTTGCCTCCGTCCTCAGAGACCCACGGCTGCAGGTTCTGCAGGGCGAACAGGGAGGAGTTGTGGATGCAGAGTGGATCGGACGGAACCGAGTCACTCAGTGATTTTTGGAAGGCGTCGTGCTGCAGCTGGATCATCAGCCTATTGGCCTGCTGGCGCTCCGCCTCTCGCTCCTCAGCCGTTTGCCGCCTGGCAACACAGAGAAGTTGAGCTGGTGAGTTGGTCACCACAATACACTTATTTACCTTGACTGTTGGAGGACTTGGGTACAGAGGGAGAACATTTTGATCCACATTTGATCCAAGTTTAACACCCACCTCTAGTCTTCGCACAAACAACAAACACAAACACACACACCACCCTAAATGGAAAAAAAGTGCTGACTCTGAAGGTATTCCACTTGTCCATCAAGGGCCTGTGAGCTGTGCTCACTGTAACATTATAGAACGTAAATTCCTTTCAGTTTCAGACATGGTAATTATACTCTTACCCTACAGCCTGATCTGTAGAGAATCAACAGAGGAGACAATCAGTGCTTGACTTGGGCAGGAGAGGAGTACCAACACCTCAGATGTTCTACCACTGGAGCTCCTGCACCTCTTCTAGAATATTCTGTATGCTCAAAAATATTACCGGCACCAAGTACCGGCACCTATTTCAGTAACACTGAAGACAATGCTCAGTGGGGGCCCACCCCTTTATTCCTTCTCTCTCTCTCTCTCTCTCTCTCTCTCTCTCTCTCTCTCTCTCTCTCTCTCTCTCTCTCTCTCTCTCTCTCTCTCTTCTCCATCATAGTGTCTTACCTCCATTTGGTCCTGCGGTTCTGGAACCAGGTCTTGACCTGGGCGTCTGTCATCTTGAGGGTTTTGGCGAGGGCTGCCCGCTCCGCGCTGGCCAGGTACTTCTGCCGGTGGAAGCGTTTCTCCAGTTCACAGATCTGCACCCTGGAGAACGACGTCCGAGGCTTCTTCCTCTTTGGAGGTGTGCGGTTCTGGTAGGGATGACCGATGCGCCGGGCCACAGTGAACGGGCTCAGAGCAGCTGAGGTAGTGTGTGTGTGTGTGTGTGTGTGTGTGTGTGTGTGTGTGTGTAAGAGAGAGAGAGAGACAGAGAAGGTATGCGGTTATAGGGGAGAGTGGAGAAAGGGTACACAAAGGTCATACATAAGTTCAAGGGATCTTTGACACTACTCACTTTGAAAGGGTTGTATTGTAGCCTGAGCATTGCCATCCTGAACCTTTTACTGAACACTGAGTGGTATGGCTAAGCCATTCCTTTAATAACAGATGTACTGTATATTCCACCAAAGAGCATTTGCTCCACTCTCAGACAATCCCTGCACACCTTTGGGACCATTTACACGATTTTGACAATCAAAAATACTGAGTAGCCATTCCATTTTCATTTCTTTGTGTTGAGGGACGATTCACTCTTGTCACAAACTACTTGAAACGCCAACAGGCAATCATATATTACCGTACTGAAATATTAATGACATTTTACATCTTCATCTTGCTCTCCAGACGAAAAAGTCCGAATAAATGTTAGGCCAATATTTCACTTTGGAGAAAAGAAAAACGGCGAATAAGATTCTCTCTTTTACAAGTCTAGTCGTCCTATTATTTTTCTGAGTAGTACACCGAATATGAGACTATAGGCTATTGGCATTTCTGCTGTTTTCTAGATTCTTCGTTAATTTGTTGTGTTCTTGGTACACTGTAGGCTAATAGCAGTAACAACAACAATAATAGTAATATTATTATTATTATTATTATTTTTATTTAATTGTATTATTATTAATAATAATAATAATAATAATAACTATGCATGTTTTACAATAATCCTATAAAATATAGCGTAAAATAAATCTCTCACTATCTCACACACACAGGGTTTAACATATAATGTTTACGGTCTATACAGTAGTTAAGACAAATGGCTTTCAAAATCCCAAAAAGTATGGTGTTGTTATAGGAAACTCTTTCTTTCCCACCATCTTTACAAAATCGATCTAACCAACTTGTGCTGAACATCGGAATAGCCTTGGGTTATATAGCCGTAAGAAAATAGAAACTAAATAATACATTGTCTATCCAGACACAATGGTTATTTGGTTGTTTTTTATTTTGTTATATTGAATTTTACCTCTTGGATTGACTGATCAACTTTTTCCCCGTCCCGAAGTTATATCGTATGCTTGTGTTTTCGTAGGCTATATATATATATATTTATATTATATGCATTTCATGGGATAGGCAATAAACAACTCTAACCTGCTGATACTGCATTCTAAATCATTGACAATGGTTACAACTTTATTTCTTGAAACATTGCACACAGGATAGCAAACTGCCTAGGTCCTCGACATTTTAGGCTACAGTTATCTCAAACATGTCTAAAAAATGTCAGTCTTAAATATTTATTACTGATAACATTTTGAACAATTGAATCAATTCAATATTGTAAATTGTATTGCCTAATATGCTCAAACAAATGTAAGGTCTCAATTAAATTCCAGTATAGTTTCACGACCCAATTTAAGACGAGGCTGGCTACAGGGCACACCAGTTAATTTATTGTAGGCTCGCAAAAGTGGCTATAGGCCTACATTTGTGACAATTGTATCGAGGGAGACTCAATTATTAACTTTAAAATATTAGTTTTAATCCATGCATGTAATAGCCCACTTGCAAATCAAACAGGCGTTCGATCCCCATCTTTCAAATATTGGATTAAGCTACAAACTATGTAGGTTATTATTGGGTATATTAAACCAGACTTAAAATAGGCTACTATGCTTACAATAAACCCAATGTCTGAGTTTGATCATAGACCATCTCGTTCCAGATTATTAAATATTAGGCTGATATTTACCTGCGAATCTTTCCTTGGCAAACCTTTGGCTGCTCTCCATCCAGGGGAAGCTAATGCTGCTGAGCCCGGGCATCGCGCTGGTAATGGGGGGAGGAATTGCTGCAGCCAGCGGCCTATGCGCCGGGACCCGGATCACTCCACCAGGGGCGAGGGTCAGGTTCACTCCATACGCATTTGATTCCTCGTATGACGATGCGATGCCATGGAAATGACCAGACAGTGAAGTGAAAGGCGCCGCGCTGGCTCCAGTTGGACTGCCGAGATGATAACTCCCTCCACTTGTGGAATTGCCTGGATCTGAACCACTCCGGTTGGTGTGCTGTGGACCCTCTTGGTCAGTGCCGCTGAGGATCTGATCAATGCCGAAACTTATAGGTTCGTGCTGGGCAGGTTGCGGGGGCTGACTTGCGCCGCTGGGGCTGGTGCTGGGCGCCCGGTCCATTCTCTTACCCAGACACTTTCCAGCACTTCTACACGGTCCTCAGAGCCTACCAATAAAATGCGAATGCAGAAAAGTAGCCTACAGTGATTTATGTGTGGACTGGACTAACATCTAGACATCATATTTGGCTCCGTTTGGAACGTTTAAATTCTATTACTGTCTTCGACTCCTAATCTTCTCCCTTCCCTCATGGCTCTGACGATTCCTTCCATCTGCGTAATGCAAGAGTTTGGCACGTTGACTTTGCTGATACGGGGCAATCGTTACTCGGGACAATTCTCTCCGATAACGCACACCCCGCCTGCGACAACATAGTCTATTCTTCCTCCATCTTATTGGTTAGGGCAGCTTCTCTGCCACCCCATTGGCTCACGTTTTTAGCTCTAATTTGTTAAATTTAATGTGAGCTGAGGGAACGTTCCAAGGTGACATCATTTCTTTAAAAGCACACATCGCAGCTGATTAATTGATAATTTGTTCACTAAAAGTGTTGATTCTATAACCCAATGCCATATAGCCCCCACTTTTCACGTAAACTGCCCTGATATTTATATTAGGCAATTTATATTCTAACAATTTAGTGAACATTTACATACATCACATAATGGTTGGCTATATTCACCTCTGTCGTACCGTAAACGATGGATTGCCAGTGTACTCGATTTATCCTATCCGCCTCTGTATGAACTGTTGGCGTGAACTGTTTGGGAAGAGGTCTGTAGGCTACCAGTGCAACGCAAGCGAAATAATTCATGTTTTGTCAATCCGGTCCACAGTTCTGCCCATCGCAAAACTTCTCAGGTCAGATGAGAACTGCAACAGGTTTAGTTTGGATTTTGAGGCTATAGGCTGAAACAAACTTTATAGACCTTGCACAGAGATTTTTAATCTTATAGATTCTTCTTCTTCTTCTTCTTCCTATTCTTCTTCTTCTTCTCCTTCTTCTTCTTCTTCTTCTTCTTCTTCTTAGTATTATACTAGGCCTATATAATAATATATTATTATTGTTATTAATATGTTATAATAATAATAATAATTATTATTATTATTATTAGCCTATTATTATTATTATTATTGTTATTATTACAGTTGTCGTTAATATTGTTATCGTGATTGTTATTAGGCCTATTCTTTATTAGGCCTATTATTGCTATTATTATTTGCATTGTTGCTGTTTATTGTGTTATGATTAGCAATATACCCTTGCATTTGACTTATAGGGGGCTATTATTAGCCTACTATTAGTATTAGCAGCCTATTATTACTATTGATATTATTTTTCCACTGCTTATCGCCTATAGCTTAATAGGTCAAAAGAAGGTGGTAGCCTACATTGTTAAGTTTTCTTGTTTTATATTGAATGTGGCTATCGAGACCATCAAGCATGCCTTGTTATCAATATGGACGTTTGAAAAGGTAGACCTAGGCTTATGAAACGCGATTTAAGCAGTTTAAAGGCCGATACAGTTTCTAATCCTATTTGAATGTTGATGTCCTATCTACCCTGACAGCAGTAGCCACGTGTTCATTACTATCAAATGTCTCAAACATAGATTTTCCTTGGATTGTTTTAGCTAATGTGCCTTTAACCTATTGTTGCCTTGCATTTAGCTAAATCCATGATCCTAATCCTAATTGACAGGGCCATTTCGACAATTTGAGATCATATTCAAGGCCTTAATAGCAAATGGGATCTTGAGTTTACGCTATATCGATCTGGCTAATAAACAATAAATGATAGAAAATGTAAGTACACCTTTTTAGACCTTCGTGTTTATAGTTCAGTTCGAGAGAGTAAAATATTGTGGAAGATTTTGGTTTTATGTTGAAAGACTCCTTATTTTCCAAATTGAAAAGGGATTTTTTGTTCATTCATGACACATAACTGTGTGTCTAGTAACTTTATGGTCCCTATTGTAGCCCGAGGCAGGGGGACACCATTAGCCTTCTTATACAGGAAATAGAGTTTCCATGCGTCAATTGAATGGAGATCTTGAGGACACCCGATCTTCAGACATTGGATCTAAGTGGTTCCTTGTAATCTGCTGTGTAAAAGCGATTATCCAATTGGGCCTGGCCGCCGCGTTTGATTAGCTTCAGGGGGTTGGAGCAAGCAGAGGAAAAATCCGTTTACTTTGAAGTAGTTGATATTTTAATAGACCATTAGTGAGTGCTGATGCTAGGAAGCCCTAGTCCTCTGGGAGACCTGCTCGTCCCAGTGAAAGGACCATTACGTCAGCCCCCCCCCCCTGCATATAGCCTCTTTGCAACCGTTCTATGCAGCATGGGTGGTGTGGTTGGGCAACCCTTGGCAGTCCTCAATTTATTGTAGTGACACACACACACACACACACACACAAACGCTCGGTCGTCGTTATCATCATTATCACCATCATCACCATCATCATCACCATCATCTTCAATATCATGTTATTTTTTACACCATTGCCCTTTTTATTACAGAGCTTTTGAAACACGGCTGAGGAATCCCTGCCACGGTCACCAGACTCCAATCCCTGAGTTCAAGTGACTATTTGTCAATCTGCCCACACAACACGGAGGGCGCGTATGACGCACATTGTAAACCAAATTAAAAGGAGCTCCATTAAAGCCGAGAAAATAATACGGTAGAGAACGATACGAAAACAAAGGGAAACTATGAAAGGGCATTAGCCTAGGCTTTAGAGCTGTATATAAAATGTAGTTAATATTTCATAAGAGGAGAAGCGAGGCGCAGAGAAAGAGCGAGCGACGGTAAACTTTCATTAACCAGGTTATTTCGCTAGGAGGGGATTTCGGCGCTTTTATCCTCCCTTCCTTTTATTGCAATCATACTGATATCTCTCTCACTCCAGCCCCCTTTACTCCACACCCTCCGCTTCACACGTTCTGCTCTTTTTTAAACGTAGTAATAAAAACATACTAGATCCTTTTAAATGCACTATTACTTATCATAGCCTTTTCATATTGTACCATCACAGGCGTTTTAGCGCCGCTATAAAAGCACATCATTTATTATTCAAAAGTAGCGTCGTCTTTTTGCATATTGTCTGCTGCGTTTAGCTGTGAGGCTTCCAGACTTCCCCTCTTCCCATGCTCTGCGAAATTGATAAAGGCAGACGCGCAATAAAAACAGCGCCCAGGGCAGTCCGGCACGCGCTCCCTCATATGCAGATCGCAGTAATTACTCTTAACATTTTGAATGGCCATATTCCTTTATTTGTTTTTTTTTTGAAAGACGGAGGGATTTTACCCTTTTGCTCATTTTGGCCAATCTTTCGAAACTGAGTGAGCACCAAAAGTTGGTGTTGAGAGAAAATAATAATAAATGTCAGCGGCGCACCCAGTGCTGATTGGCGTATACAGCAGGCCCTGCTGGTTATATGAGGCGTTCTATTAAAGTAAATATATATGATCAAACGATTACAGGAACAATCAACGCGCAGTTTATGCAGTTAACATGCTGCAGTGTATGTGTGTGTGTGTGTGTGTGAGAGAGAGAGAGAGAGAGAGAGAGAGAGAGAGATGTTTAGTTTACATCCTGAGGTCATCAATCCCAATGAAATTCGCTCTATAGCCATCAGTCTGGGAGTATCTGCTGCTGTAGCATTCTCCATTATCCACACATATGACTATGGACACACAGAAACACAAACACACACACACACACACACACATGCACATACATGCACACACACACACGCACACACACACACACACACACACACACACACACACACACACACACACACACACACACACACATACGGGGGTTCAATAGCATCTGCTCTTAAAAGGAAGCCTCCATTATTTATTAATGGACTACCAATAACATGCACTCAGACACACACTTACACAAATTAAAACAAAAACAAACATTCTCCCTCCAACGGTTCCCCAACAGCAACATCCATTCATTCATATGCTTGGTGTGTTAATGCAACTTAACATTCTGCAAAGCGTTCTTTAGTCCAAATCTAATCTACTCTCAAAAGGAGTGCTACTGTATATAGAAGAGTTTGTAACAATAGAATAACCCTCCATATAGAATGTTCCATATAGAAGAACAATTTTCAAGTAAAAAGGGCCCTTTAGAGTTCCTAAAGACAGCACCTTATGGAGCACAAAATGGGTCTATCTGGAACAGCAGGGTTCTGACCTTTATCAGATGTTCTATTGTTACAAACAGTTCACAGTCCTGTATAGAACCCTTTTAGATTTCTGATTGCTTATTGGACTGAGGAAGTCATTGTGATTTCATAGGGGGAGATAATGCAAAATTACTGCAATTTACATATTAGGCTAAACCGACCCACAAATGTATTATTCCACTGTGGAATCTGCATTCATAGACTAATTAATGCAATCAAATATTATTGTACTGAAAAAGGCTGATGTCATTATCATGGTTGTGCGTTCCAGGTGAAGGGGCTATTATCTTTTTCCTGGTGATGTACTCAAAATTATTTGAAATAAAATATAAAGATAATTGTTCCATTGTGCTCCACGATTAAATAAATTATTGGATTAAACAGTATTATCTATTTATGTCTCAATTTTACCTCTGGATTGAAATTGTCTTTCATTTCATTTCACTTCATTCAATCCAAGACAAAATTATATACAGTATATAAATCAAAATCATTGTACAACATTAGTGTTAGTTTTACATTATGGGATTTCAAATTAATCTCAATGCAATGTTACTTTAAGCGAATCCTGAAAAGATGACAGAGTATATGCCAAACATTCAACTTTGTCAAACTACACATGTAGAACACCAAAAATGTGATCTCAATCAGCAACAAGTTTGCGCTCACCAGGGCTAAGAAAAGGAACAATGTTGAACATTACCGTGGAAGTTAAAAGAGTTAATTCAATTACAGTGATGGTGATGGTTCAATGGACAAAAACTGGTAAATGGGTCTTGCAGTTATGTAGCCTAAACTAATCTGAGTCCTAACCAGTGATGAGGAGAGGAGGAGGAGGAGGAGGAGGAAGAGGTAAGCGGAAGCAGACCTCGGCAGTCCAGTCAGACTGTCTAATGTTGCATGAATGCCTGCTGCACTTGATTATGGAATAGGGGAGAAAAAAGAGAGCTAAATACTGTAGGGGGGAAACAGATAATGGTGGTACGACTGACAGCTGTTTAAGACAATGGAGCGTGCCTCAGAGTAACCTGCTCGTTGGGAGTATTTAAGGAACAAAGAGCAGAAAGAGGATCTGCCTGAGGGATGGAATGGATACCAGCTCTGCCCCCCTACCCCCTGGAGAGCTCCCCACCCTCCCTCTCTCTCTCCATCTCCTCTCTCCCTCTCCTCTCTCCCCCCTCTCTTTTTCACTATCTCTGTACTTCTCTCTCTCTCTCTCTCTCTCCATCTCCTCTCTCCCTCTCCTCTCTTTCTCCCCCCTCTCTTTTTCACTATCTTTGTACCTCTCTCTCTCTCTCTCTCTCTCTCTCTCTCTCTCTCTCCATCTCCTCTCTTTCTCCCCCCTCTCTTTTTCACTATCTCTGTACCCCTCTCTCTCTCTCTCTCTCTCTCCCTCTCTCTCTCTCTCTCTCTCTCTCTCTCTCTCTCTCTCACTGTTACACCTCACTCATCATCTCCCATCCATAAGTCAGATTTCCTCTTTCTCTCGCCTGTCTCTATGATCTCTGTCCGTCTCTCAGTTGAAGAGTTAGATGGCTGGAGGAGGCAGACAGACAGGCAGACAGACAGTAACGGGGCAGTCATGTTCACAGCGCCGAGTGTCTGTATCGCATTACCAAGCGGGACCCCCCCCCCCACCACCCCCCACGGCAGAGGCACGCTCCATTGAGCCCAGTTTAACACGCCATGCTTTGTGGAGACGCGCTGCAATCGGAAGCACCTCTCCCTTATGGCCGCTTGTAGTTCCACTAAACACTGGGGTGGGGGGGGGGGTCTGGGTTTGATTTCACCCACCAGACAGGGTCATGTGAGAGGGCTTGACATGTCTCGCTCCAGAGACGGTGACACTCAGGCGTTCGGTTGGGATGTGCTGTATGTCTAGAGTAGCTAGACTAGTCGTGTGAATATGCCCTGGACACTAATGCATCCTCTGCTCTGGTCTTGTTCTCGTTTTCACGAAACAAAGTTAAACAATGTATAGAATAGAATAGAATAGAATAGAATAGAATAGAATAGAATAGAATAGAATGGACTGTAGTCATAGCACATGCTGTATTTGGAAGAATAGAGATAGAAGACATGATGAAGCAGGGCTTTGATGCTAAGTGCTCTGGAGTGCACAACCATTCCCCTGATGGTTGAATGCGCCGCTGCCCACCACGCTGATGAAGAACAAGGAAGGAGGGGTGAGGGGTCATGGCGGGGAGGAGGAGGGGGTCATCCTCACAGATATGGAGCGGGAAATATATGTGATTCTGTGTCTTTTTGTGTCTGTGTGTGTGTTTGTGTGCGCATGTGCGAGTGTGTGTGTGTGGTGTTTGTGTGCGCTCGTCTGCCCGCAGGCAAGAGGTGTGTGTGCGCGCGCGTACGGTGTCAGTGTCGGCCGCGCGGTGAGCCTTGTCAACGGCGCTCAATAAAAGCCGATTAGCCTCTCTGTCGCTGTGCCTCCCTTTGTTCTGCTAACGATTGCCTTTTGACCTTCTCACCCTGCCTGCTGCCTGCTGGTGGTGTGGTGGTGGGGGGGTGTCTGGACCAGCTGCCACCAGCAGCGGCCTCCCTCTCCTTGGCAGCAGCGCTACTCCAGCCCCCTGCTTTCTCCTGGCCTGCTGGGCCCTCAGGGCGAAGCAAGCTGTTGAGCCACCAGCCTCCCTCCCCCTGCTGTCCCACCTGCCCAGCCTCGGGGCAGCGGCCCGGGGGCCCTGTCCTCACCCTGCCTCCATCCATCCCCTCTCAGAGAGGCCGGCCTGGCTGGCCCCCCACCTCCCTCCCTCATCCATCTCTCTCCTCTCTCTCTCTCTCTCTCTCTCTCTCTCTCTCTCTCTCTCTCTCTCTCTCTCTCTCTCTTCTCTTCTTCTCATATATATTTCGTCTTTATTCCATATTTTGGGGGATCTTTGGTTTAGGATAGCCCTCATCCATCTTCCCTTCTCATTTTTTTTTTTTTTTGAATAATTGCTTGAAATGCCCTTTGGAGAGTTGGCTGAGATCTGGTAGAGGGAAAGACCACCATTCCCAGTCCCAACAAACATATTGTCTGAAATCTTGTTGATAGCTGCGTAGGCATTTATTTTAGAAGGGCTCATCGCAAGAACTGATTGTTCACATGCATATTCACACTCACGGCTATAAATGAAAAAAAAAAATGCAAAGAGTAGGAAGAACAGAATGCCCCCCCCCACACATCTCTCTCTCTCTCTCTCTCTCTCTCTCTCTCGCATGCACACACACACACGCACACACACACGCACACAACACATACAGGAAACCCACACTTATTTGGCCCCTTTCTGATTCTCCTCCTATTTCTCTCACACAGCACAGACATGATGGATGGGTCTCAAGCACACATTTTATGAGTTCTGGATTCATCTGGAGTCAGGGCGCTAACATAGAGGGAGGGAGGGGGCAGGGATGGAGGGAGGGAGAGATGAGTGGGAGGGATGGAGAGAGGGAGAGGAAATGGCACGGGAGAGTAGAGTTTAATGCAGAATCCAAATTTGACAAAAGACAAACAAGCAAAACAATTGTTAAACAAGCATATTGCTTTTGAATAAAATGAATGCCAGAGGTTGATGCGCCAATGACTGTGCACGTGTAACTACCACGGCAGTGATTCCATGGTAAGAGCAGATAAGCTCTCTGTGCCAGTGAGCTGTTGAATGCATCGTCCCAACACTATTCTGCTGTGAGACTTTTTCTGCTCTGGTCCACTTTCTCTGGCTACTACATCAGGCTTCAGGGTTGTAGGGGCCTGCATGGAGTGTGAGACCTGGCAGACAGATGCAGATGCTGCCAGTTCGTGTGTGTGTGTGTGTGTGTGTGTGTGTGTGTTTGGGGAGGGGTCTCTTTCTCTCTCCCTCTTTTTCCCTCTACCCCTATCTCTCTCTCTCTCTCTCTCTCTCTCTCTCACCCTCTCTCTTCTCCTCTCTCTCTCTCTCTTCTCTCTCTCTCTCTCTCTCTCTTCTCCTCCCTCTTTCAGCGATTAACGCCTGGAGGAAAAGACAATAAATCCAGGACGCGCTGAATGAACGCCATTCATCATATTCATTTTCCTGTCGATACAATTATGAAAAGCCTCTGGCCTTTCTCTCTTTCTCTGGAACTCAATTCTGCTCTGGGAAAACGCAATTAGTGCAGGAGGAGTGGGAGAGGGTTATCTCAAAATCCTCTGCCCGCTGCTCCTCCAAAACTATGTATTGTTCTCATTCTTTCACAGAAATTTGAATGGGAGAATTACCTTGAAATGTAAAAGTATGTTCTGTAAATGTTGTCAGTGTGCATTGTTTTGTGTAGGAACCCCCCCTCCCCCCCTCTGCCCCAGTGAGAATAACCTCCCGTTCTCTCGAAGAGAGTTGATCAAAGCACTGCCCCGGACAGACAGACTGACACCTGCTGGCCATCTAAAGTGCTACAGAAGGTGAGGTGAAGTGGTGTTTGTGTCTTAAGGCTTGCCGATATTAATAGAGCTTTGTGTAGAGCTGTCTGTGTTTCTCTGTCAGCTGGTGAAACTCAGCTTGTCAATTAGCGTGTTTGTTAATGGGCCAGTAAATCTCAGAGCATCTACAAGATTATCGGACAGTAATGGCCTGGTGGATCAATAAAAGAGAGAGAGAGAGAGAGAGAGAGAGAGAGAGAGAGAGAGGCCAAGAATCTGGGCCGTCAGCCGTAACCAGTGACTATACAACAGGCTACTGTTAATACGCGTGAGAGTCTCACTTCGCCGGTGTATCGCACATGCAGCTCCAGTTTGAGTTTGAGGGCTTCTGGGAGAAGGCTGAGTACTGCAGGGTAATGAGTGTGTCCTGGGGGATCCGTGGAGAGACCCAGGGCAACCAAGATGAAGGGAACACAGGGACTCTGGAATTCCCCTCTCATCCTCCCTGCAAACTGAATTATTCATCCCCTGCTTCTCTGCACTGCTGGGAGAGAGGTGAGGAGAGTGAAAGATAAAGGAGGGATGGAGATGGATGGCGCAGTGAGGCAGAGAGCCAGAGATGGACAGAGAGATGGAGAGCAGAGGGGGCGAGGGCAAGCAATAAAAGGACTGACTCCCAGCCCTCTAGCCATGCTCTGAAAAGACTATTTAAAATTTATTAACACACATCTGTAACTGGTTTCAATTGTACTTTCAGTAGCAATAAAGACCAACTGTCCCTAAAGCATCCTGTTGCGTTCCCTCTTTCTTTCTCCTTCTCTCTCTCACTCTCTCTCACTCTCTC
Organism: Borostomias antarcticus; assembly: GCF_949987555.1. NCBI lineage: Eukaryota > Metazoa > Chordata > Actinopteri > Stomiiformes > Stomiidae > Borostomias > Borostomias antarcticus. Next base: position 20,940,267 of record NC_140248.1, read on the forward strand.
TCTCTCTCTCTCTCTGTCCTCGAGACTCCTCTCCTCTTCCTCATCTTCCTCTAATTTCCTTAGCATCACTTCCTCTTAGTCAGCGCCTCTCAGACTCTCGTGCTCTCATCAAGGAAGGC
>NC_140248.1:20945385-20987885 GCF_949987555.1 Borostomias antarcticus
CATGCATCTCTCTCTCTCTCTCTCTCTCTCTCTCTCTCTCAAGACTCGCCTATGAAGAGGAAAGCTTGCCTCATACATTTTTATTTGTCTCCCCCTGCTGGTGCTTTTAAGACAACACAAGCTAGTTTCAGAGAGAGAGTCATACTTTCAGATATCATTTCTGCAATGTCTTATTGTGTTTCATAGTGACAAGTTCTAATGGACCAATCTAATGGAGTTTCGAAATCAGCCATACAGTTTCGGACTTAGAGGGAAAGAGAGAGGAGTAAGGGGTAAAATAAACAGTGGAGAATCACAATAGAGGTGTTCAAGTCTGTTTTGAGCGTATTCATTTTCATCTCAAACCTTTTTATAATTGTGAAGCACTGAGGTTTCCCTCATTTACAGTGATGACGAGTTTACACAGAGACACAAATCAACAAAACAAATGCACATGTACAACAACAATATTATTATTATTATTATTGTTATTATTATTATTATTGTTGTTGCTGTTGTTATTATTAGAAAAAGTTACAGGTTGAAGTACATAGGTCTAAAGCCATGGACTTAAACTCTGTGACTGCAGGAAGGACCTCAGGCTTTAGATTCTGTTGTAAGATATTCCATATATAAGGAGCATCATGGAAAAAAAGCAGCCCTTCCAAGTTCAGAGTTCTCTTTATCTCAGCTAACGGTGTGGTCTGTCCTCTGTCTCTGCCGTAGGCCTACCTACAGGATATTCAGAGCCAGCAGAGCGCTCAGTAAAAGAGCCAGCAGTAGAGCCAGCACATCATTTCTCAGATTGCGTATGATGTACTCGATCCAGAAGACAGGGCGTTAGGAGGGGATGTCCTGCAGCGCCCCCTCCTGGCTCCAGGGGAAAGAGGGGTAATGCCTGTCCAGTATGTCTCTGTATATGGGGAGGACCAGCAGACACTCCTGGAGGAGTTTGACAGAGCAACACAGGAGGGTTCTGGTTCGCTAGAGGAGGCCCATGTGGTCCGTTAGCCCAGATTCCGGAGCAGAACAGGCACGTGGGAGACTGGAGATGAGGCAATTTAGGAATGGCCGTCGCCGAAGCTCGTCCAACGAGCGCTGTAGACTCTAGGGAGGTGGAGGTACCTTGCTAAGATGACGGCCATGCCAGGGTCTGTGAGCATGAGGGCAAACGCTGAGCTCCCTGAACTGAGCCATGAGAGCGTGGTCGTCCAGCACCACGGACAGCGTGGCGCGGGTGACGCCGCTGTTGGCGCCGGTCAGGATGGAGAGCAGCTCTCTGAGCTGGGCCGAGGCACCCATCACAGCTGCCCCGCCTGTGGGCCTCAAACAGGCCCAGGCTGATCCGCTCTGTGACTGGGGGGGTGGGGAGTGTGCTCTCTGACCAACCAGCTGTCAGCCATCTGGATGACGGTCAAGTGATGCCCTCAGGTGGTGCTCGCTGGTGAGCTCCTTCACCAGCATCTCAATATCTACCCAGTGGGCTGCCATTGATAGGGAACACCAGGATCCCGCTGCTGTGACGACCAGGAACCTGAGGTGAGGGGGGCGGGGGGGGGGGGGGGGGGCACACCAGGGAAGGAACAAAGAAGAAGAATTCTTTATTTGTGACTCAAACACACGTGTAGTAATGGGCGACGCAGGTAGCACACGCACAAACACACATGCATCAGGGTCGCTGATGAAACGCTGATGAAACAGACAGCAGACAGCCTGTATGGGCTGCACCCGGGACCAACCCAGTGCTCCTGTCCACAGAGGGTTCAGCGAATGGGCCATGAGCCATTGTAGACTATCAACTATCAAGCATGAATTAGAATAATGTAAAAATGTGGGTGCCAGACAGATTTACCTTGATTTCGGTGCTGCCTGTAATCTTGCCTGTAATCTGTAATCTCTCTCTCTCTCTCTCTCTCTCTCTCTCTATCTCCTCTCTCTATCTCTCTCTCTCTCTATCTCCTCTCTCTATCTCCTCTCTCTCTCTCTCTCTCTCTCTCTCTCTCTCTCTCTCTATCTCCTCTCTCTATCTCCTCTCTCTCTCTCTCTCTCTCTCTCTCTCTCTCTCTCAAACATGTACTGCTTGCATGCATATGCGCACGCACAGAGCCACAAAATGCATTCCTGGGCAGTCTGTGCTCTCCAAGCACCATTTCTAGTATCTCGTCATTCCAACTGATTTATTTTTAACTGTGACCAGCAGCTCTATAGCTCGTTCTGTCGGTCGGCCGGTTTTCCTGGATAACTCAAAAAGTCCTTTACAAAAAATGCTCTAGATTTTCATGCTGCAACTAGAGACAATGAGTAACTATGCCAGAAAGAATTACCATGATTCGTTTAAAAGTGGCGCTATAGTAACCGATTCAAAATTTATGATTTAATGTATGAAACTTGGTACACTTTTGGCCTTCCTCATGAGGAACAAATTTGCGTCAAGAACCCATCTTTTCCACCTTGATGGATTTTTCTGCAGGTTGAAAATTTGGCAAAACCTGAAGGACCTGGAGTTTGAGGCTGCGTTCTGAATCGCGTAGGCTACTTCCATACTGCTGTATATAGTATGCCAAAAATTGCCACATGCAGAATGGCAAATGGCAAAAATACCAGGATGTCCTACTACATCCGGTCGTATTTTGCAGTATGCAAGCCAGCACACTTTTCTAGCTATTCTGACCCACAATCATCAGCGGAAATTATGTCACCTGTCTGAGTTGCTTTGATGAATTCCAGCAGTGGACAAATGTCACTTCATGGACAGTGACGGATGTGGTCAAATCTCAAGGCACAATTTATGACAAGGTATGTCCCAAGTGGATGTATACTGCGTGCAAAGTACATACTTTCTAGGGGCAGCTGTAGTACGTACTGGTAGTAAAAAGTATAAGTACCTGTATGCAATTCGGAACCAGCCTGAGATTTTTTGCCCAGCTTCATGTGCTGTGTTCTGTCGGACAGGAAGTGGGTGATCCACCTGCAGGTCGAATTGGGCACGTGCAGCTGGGAGAGTACTACTAGAGTACGTGCAGCTACTCCAGTATGGGCGGGAAGATGGCGTTGAAGACAGAGCTGAAATCCACCATCTGCCGTTCCTGGTGTAGGTGCCTGCGTGTTCCAGATGCTGTAGAATGTAGTGAAGGGCCATGTTTACTGCGTCGTCCACTGACCTGTTTGCCCTGTAGGCGAACTGCAGGGGGTCCAGGAGTGGGTTCATGATGGATTTCAGGTGCAGCAGAACAAGGCGCTCAAAGACCTTCATTACTACAGAGGTCAGGGCATCGGGCCTGTAGTCGTTTAGACCAGTGATCTTTGTTTTCTTGGAGTGAGGTAACTTTTCACATAATACGTATGGTGCATGTATCCCTATAAGGTGTTAACAGCTAAGAGATCAAATCCAAGATGGCAGAGAAATTGACATTTAAAAAAAGGGATGTCCAACTAACTGAGGCAAGGTACAGCAGCTGTCCAACCGAGGGAGACAGAAACACTCCTCAAAATCACTCAAATGCCATTCTGCTGGCAGAAGAACTACCATGCTATAGAAAGCAATACAGAGATATTTAAATCTTAAGGGGAGACAATACAGTCAAAATTGTGTTTTTTCTCCCCAACTTCAATTTTCAGATTTTTCGATATTCTTCTACTATAACATGTATCCTATCACTACATTAACAGAGAAATGGCGAGACTTGATTAAAAACATCTATTTTTCAAATGGTTGTAGCTGTGAAATAAGCACCACTGAGATTTGATTCACTTTCAATTATCTAAACAAGTTGGTGAAATGCCAGGCTGAGCTCGTCTTTTCCATGACTTCTATCCACTTACAGGTGGACATATACTGCATGTTTTGAGAATCTTATCCCCAGATAAGCATGAATAATATGTTCATTTCTAATAGTCCTCATTAGTTTTGAAAGACCAACATCAGAGTGATCTAAACGGTTATCAGGGGACCATCATGAGCCAGACCTTGTCTAGAAGTTACTGGCTTTTTCCTTTGTAGGGACCCGTCTTACTGACCAGATGAAACACATGCAGGTACACAAACAGGCTTTAATGAACTCAAACTATTCACATACATATTCTGAACTATTATATATTTTACATTTTGTTTCCATAATCCTTGCCATGACTCGAACACAATGCATGTGTGTACAGTAGGGCATGCCAAATTTGAGGTAGAATTTAGGTAGAATTTCCAAGTTCTATTTCCATCTTAACAACTTAATACATCAAAATACATTGTGGTACAAACAGAATAAGTTGTTGTGGATGAAGGTGGCTGAGGTTATGTGGCCCTCGTGCTGATCAGGATGATGGGGATGCTCCTCCTCGTCATCTCTCGGGACATCTGGCACCAGGAGCAGGGGTTGCAGAAGGTGCCGTAAAGACAGTCCCTACACATGTTGTCCTGCACACACAACCAGCTACATTAGAGCCCCGACGGTTAGAGAGGCACACAAAAACAGTGGTGTGATTTGGCTGGACGGCACAGTTAGCAGTATCAGGGAACATTCCACATTGATCAACATTCCACCTCTACCAATATCCTGGTTGGTATTTGGTATCCTGGTCACATTAGGCTACACACAAAAAAATGATGCCCAAGTGCTGAGGCTAGTGTTGGATTAGCTCATATGCATCATAAGGTGTACAATATCCGCATGCTAATCAGAAGTAGGCCTACTTATTCCTCAAAAGACATGCAGTCTGATTGTCCTTACTTTGATGCCATAGCGATGACGCATTGAAACCCTCATTGCCATAGAGGTTGGTGGAATCCAGCCAAAGATGTCCAGCAGAGGGAGACAAAGACACTGGCCGTATTTCTTTGTGAGAATACAGGCATGACATGGACAGCACCAGCATCCAAAACAGCCTGGACATAGGTATTCATCAACACACCGGGACACAATCAAATCACGCAAATCACACTGACAAGTGTTCATAGAAATAAGAGCATTTCACACACACACACACACACACACACACACACACACACACACACACACAAACACACACGCACACACACACACACACACACACACACAGACACACACACACACACACACACAGACACACACACACACACACACACACACGGTACTCACAGTCCGGCAAGTCTTGAAGGCAGTCACATATTCCAGATCCCCATTTGTCAGACTCTTTTGACTCCATAACAGGGCCTGGCTGCCGGATGACTAGCTTGGATGTCATTGTGATGTCTTATCTAGAAAGATGTCAGTATTAAAACCCATCTAACTCTAGAGGCCAGATACCGTAGATATATTAGACAGACAGACAGAGACCGACAGATAGATAAGATAGATCTTCACAGTATGTTAATGCGCTATACAAATAAAGCTTTGATTGATTGATTGATTGATTGAATGTCACTCACTGAAATGTATCAACCACGACACAACCACCTAATCTTAACTGTTACAGACTTTTTCAGGACAAAAAGTACCTGTATTCATGTCACTTCAAAAGACAGATTTACAGTTTGTGACCAGAATGGTCTGAATCAGAATTATTATTCCACATATCCTCATTCTTAATTTAACAGTGTTCAACATAGAAAGCTGTTAAGTCTGCGATAAGATGGCATTTAATAAAACAGAGGAAATAGAATCAGAGTAAAATAAGTCATTTTCATACCCAAAGTATCTAATCCTTACTCTCTATTGGTTGTCCTGCTCCAAACACAAGGGAATCTCTTACCTTCGTTTGTTTGTTGGTGTGAGTGTGTGTGCGTGTGTGTGTGTGTGTGTGTGTGACAGAGAGAGAAAGAGCAGTCTGGCTCATCTGTGGATGGTATCAGCTTATCTGACTGCTAAAACAGGACAGGTTATTATTAACTTAATCTCATTAAAACATTGGTATGGTATGTACGTAGATGAGAACTGCACAGGCCTGTCAAACCTGAAAACCTCTTCACCTTCCTGGATGACTCCTGTCAGGTGGGGATGGTCAAGACCCAGAAACTGGGTGAGGCCATGACATCATCAAGGTGTCAAGATAGGTAGGCCTATTACTCTTCACACGCTGTGGTACTAGGACAATATTAAAGCACAATGGACCTCATTCCTGAACATTTTCTTAAGTGTATTCTTCAATGTCTTCAAATGTCACCAAAGTGTTCTCAGCCGTGTTCCCTCAAATGAGGAATGCCACTGCTTCTTAGGTTGAACGCGCATTCTCATACACCTGAATTTGCATTTTTATTTGATTTAGCCTTTATTTAACCAGAGTAAAATCACACTGAGATTTGCATCTCTTTTTCAGGTGAGCCCTGGTCAGGAAAGCAGCACACATAGTTCCAAAACAGATAAAACACATAAAAACATAAAATAATAAATAATAAAAACAAAACAACATCACAACAGATAAACAGAAAATAAAAACAACAGCTCAGAACAGCCTAATGACATCTCCATGCACCATGTACAAGGCCACGTAAAAACATGTACATATCGTTGGCAGCAGCTCCGAAATCTGAGTTTTAAAATGGTCAATGTATATGAAGTGATCTAGTTGCATACATAAACTCCCCGCCAGCTCCTTACAGGGTCGTGTGCACACAGATTCCCCAGACAGTGCGTGAAAAGTTGAGAGGTTCCCAATTGACATGATTGATGTTCAAGGTCACGTGCAAATTCGGCGTTTTATTCGTCACATACAACATACCAGTAAAATGAGAAGTGAGATGTTTCTGGCTCTTACAATATGCACACTAAGCTTAAGCAAGGTGGAAAAAAACAATACAAAATAACAATAGAAAACAAGACGGTATATGGACTTTTAATACGTGATAAATATAGCCTATAGCCTACATGAAAGGCATGAAATGTGATGAGAGCAGATTAAATTGTACAGTTTAGTTAAATGAAAAAGTAAGATACTTGTGGATCTTGATAGGCCCTATCTATATTATGTAGGCCCATATGATATATTTTAGTTATGGATATTCACATGTTTATTTACAGAATGTAGATGTGTCCATTCTGACGACTATGGAATATAAAGCGCTATTGTGCTGAGTCTGAGTATAGCCACTGAGTCTAGTGCTTATTTATTTATTTGTGTAGTGCTTTTATTTATTTTAGGACACCACGGTGCCTCGTAGAATCACGACTATAAATGTGAAACGTAATTGGAAATGATACAAATATTCTCGTATTCATTATTATTATTTTCATATATCATTGGCTTACAGCCAACACACAAAAACAGGAAGTTAACATCACTTCCTCCTTCTGTCTCAGGGCACATGGTTGAGGTAAGTACCCAAACAGAATAGCTTTAACTGAGCTTCCAGATCTGAACCAAATAAAAGTAACTGAATATATCAAACCATGTCTGTGTTGTGCTTTAACTGAAATGTTATGACATGAACTGTAATGAAATATAATGCAAACATAATCATATAATATCTAAAGACCACAAAGTATGATAAGAAGGGCATGATAAGGAGGACATAAGGAACAAGTGATGTGGTCACACCCACTTTGTCACAAAGTACCTGTAAGTACTTGGTAAGTACCGGGTAAGTACTCGGGTAAGTACCCCATACTTACCTGTAAGTACAAACACCTATGCTCCTGTGCACTCCATAATATGTCCCCTCTGCACCGTAAGTAGCCCGTACCTACCTTTAAGTACCGGTAAGTACTGGTAAGTACCCCGTAAGTACCGGGAATGCATGCTGTAAATTGTGATTTGTACGCGGATGGGTGCGAGCGGGTTGAAACCCTTCCAGGTCAGAAAGAACCTTTTATTGTTCCACACAGCACCTTATTTAGCTGAAAAGGGTTATTACCTCCACCCCAGGAGCAAAGCCCAGCAGGGCGGAAGGTAATGGCCGGGGAAACCCCGTTTGCAGTGTTTATCATAATTTGGGGTCTGCACCTTTAAGACACCGGAAGAGTGCATGGGGCATGGGGAGTTGGCGTATACAAACATCGCAGTTGAGACACCGGGGACCCTGCGTACCAACAGTTAACAGTGCAGGTTTGAGATAGCAACAATACTTTACACGATTAACTGTCTGAAGTTATAGGCCTACACATATAGTTTTTGCGCAGGCTAATTTGCATACCGATGCTCGAAATACTTTGTAAATGTAAACAGATGCAGTACACATCTGTCTTACTCCTTCCTTTGTTGTTTTGCTCACACTGTTCTATTCTAGCCTATTTCATTATCTGTACTCGAGGGTAGGCTACTAAAATGATTAACAGAGCTACCACCAGGCAGATGTTGGCGTGTTTAACGTGTAGCCGTAATCTCTGCTCTGTTCTTTCAACACCTCCCCAATTAATCCCGATCTTAATCTCATGGACAGATCCCTCAACCGGTATTCTGCATGCTGTACTGTTGCGGAAGCAAGGATGAGGAGCAGGAGAGCCCGAGAAATCCAGGTGGGGTCCCAGAGCCTAATCGAGAGGGCGCATCTCAGCCACTAACAATGTTCGGAGTAGCGGCGGGAATGCCCGAACTGTTACCTCCCTTTGGCGTGCGACCACCCAGCACTGTGAGCTCCCCTGAGCAGAATGAAGTGCCAGGGACAAGAGTCCAAAGGGGTGCGGTGGGCTTTGACTACCCCCAGCGGAGGTTGGGCCAACGAGCCCCGAAGCTAGGGCAAATCGGACGGTCGAGGAGAGGTGAGTGCGGCAGACAGATAATGAGGCCATCAAAAGATGGAAGGGATGTGATGGAAGTCTGCAGAGCAGTAGGCTAAAAGGCCTTTTATTCCACTTACATCCGTTCAGAGCAGATCATTTTCCTTTTTTTTTTTTTTTCAAATTCAATATAAATATATAGGCCTATATATAAATATATAATTATAAAATGTGTTGTCAAACAAGTTCAAGAGTGAAAATAAATGTAGTAGGCCTACAATAAACCTAAATAAATAGATCAATAGCATATTAGAATTATAATGTGTACATGGTGATTATTCAAAAAATATTACAATTAGAATAACCTATACATAGGCTATATTAGTGATCATTCAAAGGCCTTAGCACTGGGGTAATAGCTATCTCTTTTACAGCTACTAATCACTCTTCTGGACTGATACCATCTTCCAGAGGGTAAAGTAACGAATAGATCTGGTGCAGGGTGGCTTGGATCCTTGACTATGTGTTAAAGGAGTAGTAAAGGGAAAATGCATGTTTAGCCCTGTTTTAAGGTTACTTATGATCATATACAATGGTTTAGATCAAAACGTTGACAAAACTAGCACTTTTGAGAAAGTCTGATAATTGCTCTACCACCGCTTAGGTCATACAATGGATGTGGGTGGGCACCTTGAAAATTAATTCAAAAACATGTTTAACTCTAGATTTCAAAGACAAGAAGCTCACCAAGGGGGTAATTAGTGTCCGTTGGTGTTCTGACATCAAATTCGCCGCAAAGTATGAATCCAGTAGGGTTTTATTGATCATTTTATGAAATCCATTGACTTGTATTGAAGCGACCGTTGTAAATCAATCCGCAGAGGGGATTCAGGAAGCGGAACTACTTACGGTAGCTATTGTTATTGTTTATGTTGCTAGGCTACCTAGTTTACACATGTGCTGCGACTAAATAGTTCTATGCTAAATATTTAAAAAAGCCTTTCCAGATGAACTAGAATCTTACCTTATGGCGAATTATATGTCAGAATGCCAACTAACACCTCGGTGAGTTTCTTGTCTTTGAAATTGAGAGTTTAACAGGTTTTTTTGAATGATTTTTCAAAGTGCCCACCCACATCCATTGTATGACCAAAACGGTGGTAGAGCAATTATCAGACTTTATAAGAAGTGCTAGTTTTGTCAACGTTTTGATCTGAACCATTGTATATGATCATAAGTAACCTTAAAACAGGTCTAAACATGCATTTTCTCTTTACTACTCCTTTAAGCTCTGTTTAGAGCCCTGCTAGTATAAATGTCCTGTAATGATGGGAGATCAGCGCCAATAATGTACTGGGCTATACAGACAATTCTTTCTAGAGATTTGAGATTGTGAGAAGGCATTGCCAAACCAAACATTGAATGAATCATTTAGAATGCTCTCAATAGTACAATGATGGAAATTGATTAGTAGATTAGCGCTCATTTTGAATTTCTTTAATCTCCATAGAAAATAAAGTTACTGATGTCCTTTATTTATAATGGCTTCTGTAACAGACAGATCTGATATCTGAAGGTCAGGGGATTTGATGCAGCATAGACTACTCTTTACCTGTACTTCATTCATGTGGATGGTATTCTGCTCTATAGTTTTTCTTTTGAAATAATATAATTATTATATAAATAATATAATTTCTCTAGTTTTGCATAGATTCAAATTGAGATTATCACTAGTACACTAGCTGTTGATAAACTTATTCTCTATAATTTACTTAACATATTTTCTGTTACTTCATCATTATTCACAATAAGCCCAATTACTGTTGTATCATCTGCAAATTTAACAATATAATTATTTTGGAATTGGAATTCTCACACAGCATTGAGGCGTCCCAGTATGTTCTATTATTTACAGATTCCCAATAAGTCACTATAGCTGTTAAGTATTGCCTTACCTGTCAATTTATAATAACATGAGGCCTTTTTTCTTTACAGTGGACATAAATGATGAGGACTTGGACGACATCATGAACAACAACGGACCTCTCCTGCCGATCTCACTCAGCCTCTCGCCTGTAGCCTGAACTCTGAGACTGAACTCTTATGAGCCTAATGTGCTCATTGTGAATTCTGGCAGTATACCACCTGTCCTGGACTCTGTGGGTGGCCGTGGCAAGGTTTACATTATCAGCATGCACATCACCCTTAGCTGTAGTCTAGCTCCTTGTTTGGACAGTAAGGTGGGGGTTTGAGGAAGGAGATGAAAACGTGCCTCTTTGCTGCAGCTGCCCTGGTGTAGAGGGGCTACTTGTCCTGAGAGATTGGCTGCAAGGTGGAGTAGATATAAGACTAGGCTGAGCTGAGGCTGGAGTGCCAACAGCTCTTTCTATCAAGAAATGGCTCAGTAAGTTTTGACATGCCACTCACAACCACTGCTTCACCAAGCATGTGGCTTACAGTGCTTCTTTTACTGTTGCTGGCAAAAACATATCAGCTTTACTGTTTACATCTTGTTGATATCATGGCCATTATTCAGCATTATATGTTTACAGTATTTTAACAGGATTGTTTTCAGATAGTATCAATGCACTTTTACAGTTTGTAAGCGATTACCTCTGGTTTAGTTTTTAGTGGCCAGTGATGGTTACTAATTCACTATGTATAAAAGGTGTGGTAGGACATGGGAAACACTGTGAGGACTGTCTGGGGCAAACATTTATTTACCATAGAATCACAGTATATAAGAAACATTTGATCTTTTGAGAATAACCAAAGCCTCATGTTTATATAGTGAACTTTCTTCTAGTAGTAGGCCATCACTACAGAGTTAGTTACTTAATCAGTGGTCTTGTTCATTTCACCTCATGATGCTGCCTGGTCATCAGGTGACATATGCAAACAGCAACTGACATCGACATGGAGTTGGATTTAATCTTGACTCACAACATTTCATGTTAAACCTGTTTTGGCATTAGCCTGCTAAGGGACAAACTGGCAATAGATTCAGTTTAAGAATGGCTGATGTGAAGTGAAAACGTGGTTGCTTCTTGCTTTGTTAGTTAGGCCTGTGCAGCTGACTCATGATATGGGTACTTTGGTGTATACAAACTCTGTTAGTGCTTTCAGCATCCATGTCTCTTGGAATTGCTCTAGATGAATGCATGTAGCGGTTCAGTGCCGTCACTACAGTCCCACAGTCATGGATTTAGCTGGAGATATTCACCACAAGATGGCAATAAAACCAAAGGAACACACTGGGCCCTGCCAAGAATTTGAGTTCTATGTGGATAATATGAGTACCCAGAAGCTCTTGTTGCGACTGTGGAAGCTGAAATTGAATAAAAATATGCAATTGTCTGCAAATCTGAAAGAAAACCTAATTTGTGATCTGTGAGGGTGAACCAATGCAGAATAGGATCTACAAGTTCCCATAGACATCCAGGAGGCTGAAGCAATCATGGAATTTAACAATCAGCTGTGGAATGATAGTAACGCTGAAAAGCTGTTTGCTAGCCATCACACCCACCCACCAGATATGACGAAAGGAACTGCTGCACCGTAGAGCATTTCACAATTTCAGAAAAAGTGTCTACAGTACATTTGATTTAAAAATGAACACCTGGGTTAATCTTTTACCAAGCATGTAGGTGATGGCTCTTCACTCTGGAAAGACATGAATTCATGAGATTATTTTTTTGTGATGCAATCTCAGTGTAGCTATTGATATAGGCTATTAATAAACCAGCCAAACAACTCATTGAGGCTCTTTTACTTTATTTTATTTACACGAGGCAGGTCAAAAACAAAAATCACAATTATAAAACAACCTCTTACAATGTTAAATATTCATTATTGTGGCAACATGTATTGTAAATGTAAATCTACTCATGGGAACATGAACAGAAATCCCCATCCCTTCAAAACTACAGAGTTGAGTGATAACAGGAGAGCTCAGAGCAACTTGTTCAACCAAATAATCCACACTCAGTTCCTGGAATAAGATGGAATTCATCAAATGTCCTACTAGCTATTTTTGAATGAGAAGAGTGTCTAGGTTATAGGAATAAGGTGGAATCAGCAAGTTCTGAATTAGAAGAGAGTAGGTTATATGAAATACATTCTCCAATTCTGCATGTCTATTTACTGTACAAGGAAGGAGGGCCCAGTTTACATAAGAGGCTAACTGAGTGCGGGCATTTGATTACTGAACCTAGGTTGAGTTGTAAAAATATAATAAAATGGCAATTTTATTATAAAATTTTAACAGCAAGTGCTAAACCTTCAAGCAAGGTCCTCTCTGTTCTGTATGTCCTTGAGTGAAGCTGAGCCACTGCTATGCCATGATGACTAGCCAGTGTGGTAAACAACTACTAAACACTGGACAAACAATGACAAGGTCATTGTATGTAGTACAGTATGTTGTAAAACCAATACCACTTCTATGATGGCTGAAATATGAATCCAAAATATCCAGCATTCCCAGGTATGAGGCATAGATACAGAAACGACTCACTGCTCTCTATGGTGTTGGGTGAGCTTAGCCAGGTCATGAAATTCAACAATTAAGAAATTCCCCACTGAAATCACCTGTCCAGTCCAGGTAGGCTACAGGAACAGACATGCGATAGTTGGCGCAAGTGTTTGAGAGAGGAGCGTAAAAAGGCTAGAGTTCTCCCTGAGTCTGACACACTCACTCTGCTCGCCCTTTGACAGAAGTACACACCAGGAGCTGTCACCTACAATCTAAAAGAACATTAAGAGCAGAGTTGTCTTAAAATAACATCCACACATCAGTAATGAAGGGGAAAGCTGTACCCCAAAAACATTTAAAAACAATGTAGAAAAGAAAGAGGAAAAAAAAACAGGTACTGAACTAGATGAATTTGGCAGGAACCGAACGCCATCTTGAGCTGGGCCCATGTAGAGGTGGTAGTTGTCCTTCTGTCTCCCGGCACCAAGCCACGCCTTCTCAAACGTACTCCTTGCTGCTGGGGGGCCGAGAGATGGGGTACTTGGGGGTAGCTTTGCTCCTGGGGCAGGAGGCTGCTAGCATGGCACCACCCATAACATCAAGAAAGGCTCCTGCCCAGGCAATGAAGATGGCTGAACCAAACTCATACCTGGATGAGAGGGGGGCGGGGTATTACTCATTAGCGCTCGATTTAAACAACATTTAAAAAAGCAAAAATCACCAGGACAGAGTATTCCAGTTTGGCTAGCAGCACAGGGTGAGAGGTAATGTTTTTGGTGGCGTGCATGCGTGTGTTTATCGGTTAGCAGGATTACACCAAAACTCGGTGGAAGGGTGTAGCTGGGCCAATATACAACCCCTTCAATTTTGGAACGGATCCGAATGGGTCGGGTCCTTTCACCTTCAATCATATTTGTGGACTGATTACGCAAAAACGACCAAACCGATTTTTATCAAACTCGTGGGCCACCGTAGAACCCTGGACTGCGTCGCACTGCCCCCTGCTGGCTGTGATCCTGCTGGCAGTGACCTGAGGGGGGCGCCACAGAGCCGGCCAAATACAGCCACTTATTCGCCTCCAGTCATTTTTACCTCCACCCCAGTGAGTCACGGGGCGGATCCACGAGCCACGCCAAACACCGATTGGATGGCCATTCACCTCCACTCATTTTTTGGACTAAGATTACGCAAAAACTACCAGACTGCTTTTCATGAAACTCGGTGGAGGGGTGTAGCATGGGCCAATTTGGAACCCCAAAAAATGCATTCAGGGGCGGAGATCTGTGCTCTCTGAGCACCATTTCTAGCACTTCTAAGCGGCGCTTACTTGGTGTTGACAGGTGTGAATGGGTTGTAGAAGGCTTTGATGATGTTGTGTGCAAACCAGGAACAGGCCACTACAGAACACAGAGCTGTGGATGAAAGGAAAATAAGTTATTCATCAGATCAATAACACAGTCCTGTGGAAACGACACGAGTTTCGAGGGACCTGACCTCCGATCAGAAGGACGATGCCTCCGGTCATGGCGATGCGGGACTTTTTGCTTTTGTCATCTCCGCCACAGTTGGTGCACTTCATTCCCATGGTAGCCACGCCCAGTCCAGCCACTGTCACGATGATGCCGACGATCATCAGTGCACGCGTGGCCTGGAGGGAACCTGAGGGACCAGACAGTGTTATGTCAGATTAATAAGATCATTCACCTCCCTGTCCATTTAACATGGCGAAATGGCTGCACCTTTAGCTATAATGCTTATAATGGCCGGGTTTCCCGAACGAGTTAAGAGGCACTTAACTCCAAAGTACTTCTTAACTCCCATGCAAAGGGTTTCTTAAGAAGGGTTTCTTAAGAAAGTTCTTCATCGGGAAACCCGGCCAATAGCAATTGTAAACTAACTAAGCTAAATCTAAGTGTGATTGTTGGAAAATGTGCTTGTCACTTTGAGAGCAGGTCAATAAGTTAACGGACCAAATCAGGAAAAGGGGAGCAAATGTTTTCTGATTTCACATCCATTTTGACCAACCAGGAAAGTTAAAACTCAAAGAGCCACTGAGCCATACACGCAAATACAGAGATCTCTCTGTTCCAGCCACTCCCTACCCCCAATGCACCTGTAGTCAGGCACAACAGAAACCAGCTCCAACCAGAAACCCTCTTGAGGGCGGTGTGGGTGTGTGTGTGTGTGTGTGTGTGTGTGCGTGCCACCCCTCCCCCTGAGCAGCTCAGTGGACAGGAACAGGTCTGACCAGTCCCGGCAGAAACGGTGGAGCGCGGGGGTGTTCAGGTTTCACTATGTGAGAGACACTCCCTTTCCACGCCGCTGCCGTTTCGCCCTGCCCTCCTACAGTATAGAATAGCCTTGTTCCTCACAGCAGGCAGCTACAGCACAACCTAGCACTCCCATTCGGAGCTTCAAATCAAAATGGCTGCTAACTAAAGCCAGTAATATGTATAACATGGCCAAATCCACACATGTCGCCTATTGCAAGGTGAAAGTCGGCCCACTTTAAAAATAAATAAATAAATAAATAACTTGACTATTCTAACCAGAACCCTCCACAGAGGACTGCTGCTCTATCTTGCAAACCTAATTTACATGGACAAATTTATCATATTTGGCATTTCTCCATCAACCTGATATTATCATCTACTATTTACTTGTTGCTTCCTGCAACGGCTGCTTTGATTACACTAGGTTTATCAGAGCTGGCTTGTGTTCATGTTTGCAGATACGATAAAGAGAGTTGTTTTATAGACTTCTTATCAGAAGCGTTGATACACTACTCAAACACAAAATTGTTTGACAGCCCGTCAAATGACCTACTATAAACAGAAGACAAGATAGCTAGATTGAGGGAAGAGAACTACAGGTGCATATCTGGTAATGAGTATGTGTGAATGAGAAGAACGGATGGCACTCTAATCCCATAGTGTTAACATCAGGACAGTGATCTGAGGAGGAACATGCTGGGGGGGGGGGTACTAGTCTATACTAGGGGTAGAAAAGAGTGACACATTGACGCCAGGTGATGTCACAATATGGGGCGTTGTCAAGTAGGTGTCTCTACAGTTATTCCATTCATTGATCTGTCGAATCTTCCTTCGCCATTGAATGTTTTGTCCCATATTGAAAGCTGATGTTTCCATTAAACAATAAAATAGCCTAATTGGGGAGCTCTGACATGTTTATATGGTGCTTTGTGGTTTGAGTGAAGAACACCTCCTGAATACTTGACTTGACTCAGTAGGCTACTTTTCACGAGAATGTTGACAAAACACAGAGAGAGAGAGAGGTGATACCGCCCAGAGCACGTTCAGCCTCCGGTCCAACTGGGTTTCCATACAGACTACACGGGGGGAGGGGGCAGCTAGGGCACGGCACAGAACAATGCCAGTCAAGATAATCATTACCCCCGTAACAGCTTAACCAGACCGTGTCAACTTACTAACTTCCTTAGTGCCTTGAGGTTGATGTGTTTAGGTCTTTCAAAGTTTCAACTCTATCACAGATGTTCTACTATGGGCCATAGTCTACGAAGGAATTAACTGGCCAAATAAAAATAAAATAAAACTAGTGTTAGGGAAATAACTGACCAAATAAAACAAAGTGTTTGAAAAATATATGTGAACGCTTGACCAACAGACGGTTATCATCATACCATGGTAGTGTAAAACAAAGTAAGTAAATCAAAATAGTCGAGTCAGACAGGAAAAGGACAATGGGAATCCACCTTCCCTCAGCGCGCCGCACCTGTCTAGCCCTAGACGTAGGCCTACTTTATCGGGTTTCCAAAGAGGAACGCTGTTGCGTGCGACATTCTATACTCTCAACACGCGGGCTGCAAACAGCAGAGCTATTCTACTGTATGAGAAAATAGTTCAATTCATCCATGCAAAAACAACTTCATAATGTCAAAATATAAGCACTTACTGTCAAGTTGCAGAATAGAATCGTAGACTTTGCACTGAATCTGGCCGGTACTTTGGAATGCACAAGACATCCACAGGCCTTGGTACATGGCCACCGCTGTAATGATATTGTCCCCAACATAAGCTGACATTTTCCACTGGGGTAAAATTGTCCCAATGATTAACCCGATCAGACCAATTAGAGAAAGGGCGAATCCCAAAAGCTGTAATCCCTTGTTGGCCATTTTGCCCTTCGATTAAAACAAAACAAATTTTACAATCCCAGGTCGTGGCCAAAAAGTAGTCCTCCACACCCTCACAAACGGGTTTGATGTCGCCAAAAGTGTGTAATGTAGGCTAAGCTGTCTTGAATTTCTGAAGCCTAATTTCAAATTAACGTTTTGTTCAGTCGTATGCTAAACCTCTACTCTTCGTTTAGGTTCTTTTCTCCAAAAGACACAATTTACTATTTCTCACTAGGCTGAACTGCAGGCACCTGTTCTTGAGCCGCACCTTGAATACATAATGAGGGGTTGTCGGGGACGAGCGTTTTAAGGAGGGGGTTCCTCACAGGGGGCGGGGACGCGCACAGTTTCGTCTCCTCGGTCTCATCCGCCAGAATTTTCCTGTGAAGCAATTATTTCAGTTTCATGATGTCACTTTGTGAGTCGTTGTCGAATAAAATAACCTAAACCATATGATTCAGCAGAAATAATTAGTCTATTTCACAACTCTCGAATATGCAAAAGGTCGTTTACAGGTTAAGATTCCTACTTTAAAAATGGTTGAATAGGCCTAGCCTACTGAAAATGAGTAGGCCTAGGCTAGCATATATATTGGCTGCATTCCGAATCTTCTACTTTTTACTATCTGTAGCCTACGTCAGGGTTCCCACGGTACCTGGAAACCATGGAAAACATGGAATTTATTTTTTCATTTTCCAGGTTTGGAAAAGTCATGGAAACTGAGCAAAAGTGAACACTTACATGGAAATTGAAACAGTTGTCCTGGAAATTTTCATTGGATGATGTGTAAAATAGTAATAAAATGAAACTATTGAGCACAGAATTAAGATAAGTTTATAAAAACCCTTTACATGTGAACAGCTTTTACTGTAGAGTTAAAGTATAGTTTCGGATTGGTGGACTTCGGGAATAATAACCGAGAAACGTTACTCGCAATCTCAATAGAAGGGTCAGATACATGCATTTCCCAGCCAACACGGGAGCCTTGACATCCACATCTTATGCATGTTTATCCTCAAATGTAAGTAGCTGTGTTTTAACTGTGTGGTAAACCTGGGTTTATCAATGTTAGTTAGTAAGCAGTGCAATCTTGCTAACTAGCTAGCGAGCTAGGTAATTTTTACCTTGCTTTTAAAATACTAGAACTATGTTTGATCCCCATATGTATTTCACTCATTGACTTTTCCTAAAACCGTGTTATTCACCACATTTAGGGGTGTTTGTTTTGAATTTGTATTCATTAATGATGGTTAGCAAGCACATGCAGTGCAATCTTGCTAGCCAACATTCAGCTTGCTAACTAACTATCTAGTGTTGGCTAGCTTGCATTGCTAGCTAACTACCAATACATTTTCACATTAGGCTGTGACATTACTTCTATACTAGTTGACATGACCAGTCTAGTCTTGATCAATTTTGTAACATTCATTCTTATATCTACTTGATATAAGAAAGAAAGAAAAATTATACTACTAAATAGGAACATTTGGGGAAAAATGATACCACTAAATAGGAACATTTGGGGTGAGACATTTTTTTAAATCATTGATCATGACCTTATTCTATACATCTATACTGTTAAGCTAAGCTTACTAGTGAGGTTGCTGTACTGAGGAACCACAGGGGAACCAGCCTTATGTTTTCCCTTTTAGGTTCATTAGTTTGATTTACAAAAGCTTTTACAGAGTAAGAGTAGGCATACTACCCCTTCTACGTAAGACTCATAATCTCAAATGTGTGATGCATTACAGGAGTGAGTGACAATGAAAGTGAAAAGCTTGTTGCATTATTTCATGCATTGATATTATTAATAAGACAATCTCTAAGCATTTACAATGTAGACTTGACTGGCACATCTTTTAAATCAGGTAAGTAGTCAGGTGTGTGTGTGAGGAGAGGGGGGCGCGGATGGGGGCGGAAAGCTTCAGGGGCCTATAGATCATCACTTAATATGGTACCTGGAAAATCAAGAGGTAGCATGGAAAATTTTTTCAAGGCAAGCGTGGGAACCCTGCTACGTACTACAGTTGCCCCTGGAAAGTAGGCTACAGCTGCCCCTGGAAAGTACGTAGCCTACTTTGCCCGCAAAATGCATCCAATTAGGACATACTAACTTGTCATAACATGACGCCTTGACATTTGACCAGATCCGTCACTGTCGATAAAGCGACATTCTTCCACAGCTGGGATTTATCAAAACATCCCATGCGCGAATCGCATATGACATTTCACAACGCTGCGCACTGAATTGTGGGTCAGAATAGACAGGACATTCTGGTATTTTTGGCATAGGGGAGACCGGGGCACAACCTAACACTTTTAGGTTTTATCTTAATAAAAAAAATATATCCATATATATATTCAACCTATTTCATCCACAAACAAGAGTCATGTCTCTGCTATGATTACAGTTCAACCGAAGGTAGCAGGAGGTCAATGTTAAAACTTGCCCCGTGGGTGGGGCACATTTTAACAGCTACGGGGCACATTATAACTTCATAAGAAACACTGATGATTCCTGTGACGTTGGCTATTTTGCTGCAATTAGTTCAACTTCTGTTTCTGGACAAAGGTAAGGGATAAACCCAGATAACACAAGGCTGGCGGACCTACAGCAGGTCCCCGATGGACAAGTTGGCGGACCTCCGGCAGAATACAACACAAGGCTAGCGGACCTACAGCGGTTCCATGATGGATACTCCAGCTGGTCGTGGATAGTGCACCTCTCTCCGGGCCACCCACCTGCCCCCACCAGTGAAGACCCTGTGTCTCTAGCTCACTCAAGGACTGAGTTGTGGGGTCTGTGGTGTGGTAGCGAGACTCTGCCCCCTCGCGTCATATTGGGTCGGGGGCTGTGGACCCCTCTCTGGGCTACCCACCTGCCCCCACCAGGGAAGACCGTGTGTCTCTAGCCCACTCAGGGGCTGAGTTGTGGGGTCCGTGGCGTGGATAGTTGCATGGTGGTATGACAGTGGGTCGAGGGCAGTGCAGTGACCTCCGGGCAATCTACATGCACCCACTGGCAAAGACCGTGTGCCTCTAGCTCATTCAAAGGCTGAGTTGAGGGGTCCGTGGCGTGATAGCGAGACTCCGCCCCCTCATGTCTCCGGGCCACCCACCTGCCTTCATCAGTGAAGACCGTGTGTCTCTACCACACTCAGGGGAGATGTGTGGTCTGTGGTGTGATGCTACCACTGTAGTCATAAAAGTGTGCCTGTACCTCTAAGCCTTTAAGGCTCCCACAGAGTCGGGCGGAACGTACGCGGAGCGGACTCCGCAGAGGTCCGTGCGGAGTCAAAGCGGACGTCCGCAGGGTCCGAAGCTCAAAATTTCTAACGCGCGGACGTCCGCATCGCGCACCGGTGTCACACAAAGTGTGTGTCACATGCAGCCTTTTGGGGGAAATGTAGTAAACTGGCAGGAGATTGGTACGCAGTGGTACGCTCGACTATGGAACCTCAAACGACTGCGGACAGGCCGCGCGGAGTCCGGTCCGTTCACAGTACGCCGACTCTGTGGGAGCCTTAAGAGAACCTGCTTGTGTCCCCAAATTCAAATCCCAACTGACACTCTGAGCAGCCATTCATTCACTTCAATGTAAAGGCATGCCGGATTAAGACAGCTCTCTCTCAAAAAGTATAAATGTTACAGCTTAGATTACCATAGGAATCCTGGGAACCTGCTGAACATTTTCATGTATAATATGTCTGTGTGAGCTGTTAAAACTGTAGGCATAGCGACAAGTTATAAAAAGAGTAAAAATGCAAAATTAGCAGCTCAAAAGCTAGAGTGCGTTGCCATACGTTTCAATGGGGAGCGCAGTTGCCAAACAAACCGTCATACCTCAGAAACTGTAAGTCACACAGCTTAGATACTTACATTGTACGGATCAGCACAGTTGTGTGAACGTTTTCGTGTATAATATGTGTGTGAGCTTTCAAAACTGTAGTTGTGCCAGCAGTTTACAAAATGTGTGAATATTTTCAAAGCAACAGCTGCCACCACTCTAAAAACATAATGATACTGAACATTCCACCAGCAGTTTCAATGGCACAAAAATTACTATAAAAAATTACATTTCTAAAAAAATATTTTTAAAAAATATCAAAAAGCTGAATGCATCCGTTAAAGAGCTAAACATCGTTAACATTGAAAGAAAGAAAGAAAGAAAGAAAGAAAGAAAGAAATAATGGGAATATCACAAGTTGGGCTAGCTTCTACAAGCTAGCCCACCTAATAAACGAAATAGCCTAACTCAAATACTCATTGAATTGCTGAAACTGAACAAGGAACACAGTCTATCTAAGCCTGTTGCTGCCCTCCCGTGGCCGAAAATGGTAAATGCAGCCTCTTGTGGTAGCAACATAGAACTGCAGGTCAACAACGGGACGGAGGCAGCCAGGGAGTAAGCAACTGGACATTTGCTATCCTAGGTGCGCTGGCTTACAGCCATGCACAACAATACATTTTCTGTCTTTTCTCTGGCCATAAGGAACAAATTGCACAAACAACTGCACATTTCTACTACATAGGTGACCCAACTTCAATTGACCTCAAGATTCCCAGCGGTGAAGTACTCCTTTAAGCCAGGGCTAGTAGAACATGCTGTGTGAATTGTATAGCCCTGGGCTTTGGTTAACCCTGGGTTAACTGTATGTGTGTGTGTGTGTGTGTGTGTGTGTGTGTGTGTGTGTGTGTGTGTGTGTGTGTGTGTAAAAAGAGGCTAAGTTAACCCAGGGTTAATTCCTAGCCCAGGGCTAGGGATAGCCCTAGGCTAAGAATATGAAGTGTGAAAAGCCTTATTGAGTATTATAATTTATCTGTAGCCTATTTGCGTCAGGTTCATGTAAAACAGAGAATAGGCCCTAAAGTCCTAAATAGTGAACTTATCCTTTAAGCCATTGCAAATATATTAGCTTGCGATGTCAGCTGCATCACACAGCGTTAACCGCAACTTTAACCCAGCTTGTTTGTGGTAAAAAAGGGAAGGAACAAAAGGCTTTTATTCTAAAATTCCTTCAGAAATATCCTGGTTGATTTAGACTAAAGAAACACAAACAATGCTAGGCTACACAGTGCACCTTATATGTTGCTGTATCTACCTAGCAAAGTCTGAAATATAGCCTACTAACATAAACTTGCTATGCATTTCTTGTGACATGAAGGTGAAGTTTAAGGCAACAAAGGGATCTTTGTAGTAAGATAAATTGGGCCACAGAGCCCAAGCACAAGGAATGTAGCAGGCTTACACACAGTGGGGGTAAAACATAATAGGTTACACAAATACTGTAATTACATTGGGTGTTTCCATATGTTTATTTAATACAACAAATCTCTGTTCAAAGAGTTGAGCACAATAACTCTTAATTTGACCTTTACACTGACAAGGTTCACCAGCACACTCAGCTTTGACACATTTTGCACTGTAGCTCTGTTGATCTAATGTACCTCACATCTGTTCTCACCTCAGGATTCAAACTTGGTAAATCGTAAATGGACTGCACTTAAATAGCACTTTTATCCAAAGCACTTTACACTGGTCTCTCATTCACCCACACATTCACACTCCAATGGTGGTAGCTGCCATAAGGTGCTAGCCTGCTCATTAGGAGCAATTTGGGGTTCAATGTCTTGCCCAAGGACACTTCGGCATGTGGACAGGAGGACCCCGGATTCGAACCGCTGACCCTACAATCATCGGACGACCTGCTCTATCTCCTGAGCCACAGCCGCCCCTTTGCTTGCTCTCCAAAAGCCCGATTCTTGTCTGAAAGATTACATGTGATGTCAAGGGATGTTCTATTAGTCCCAACTCAGCAACATGACACTATACAGGAAGAGCTACAGTATGTGAAACAGGTGAAAACATGAAGTTGAAAATGATTCTACTTCCTATGACTCTTTGTTTTTAATCCATGAATGCAAACATTTGCCTGCTGACATTTTTATGTTCCCCTTACACGTAACTCTAACTAATGCAAAGTGCCTGCGGGCCTTGTGACTCTGCACTATCTATCTATCTATCTATCTATCTATCTATCTATCTATCTATCTATCTATCTATCTATCTATCTATCTATCTATCTATCTATCTATCTATCTATCTAATTATCATCATTATTATTATCATCATTATTGTTACCATCATCATCATCATCATCATATCTATCTATCAAATATAAGTCATTAAATCTGTGACTCAGCAAACTGCAGGGCTGCACATATAGGCTACAGAAAAGGATAACTCACAACACTAGGGGCAGATAAATTGTCTGAATCAGTTAAAATTCACCATTCAAAGAAACATTTTTTTTTCTTTCATGCCAGAAACCAAAACAAATGCACCCAAAACACTTAAAACTCAGTTTCAACAGTTGAACAATCAACTATTGATCTGACTGTAGATAAGATTTAGCTTTAAGATTTACGCCCATTCAAAATGTACTTGCCATGACACAATTGTTACCCGCTTCAATTATGGCCACCACTGGTCTATTTTACTGACCGCTAGATCGACGGGAAGCGACCAATTTCATGCAGCTGTTAATGATTTTACATGCACAGATTCATCACCTCCGCTGCCGTCCTAGGGGAAACACTGTGTTCGTTAGATATTTTTACCTTTCGTTATTCCTACAGTAAGCTAGAATGTTAATGGCAGGCTATCTGTGGCTAGCTAGCTAGTAGCATTTTAATCCATTCTTTAGTAGGCTATCATGGATCTTGTTACGGGGTTGACAGTAGCACTGGAACGGAACGTATCCTGCTCATGGAGGTATAATATAAACTGGAGACGGCATTGAAAATGGCTGCCTATTCATTTTAATGAAAGTTGCTCACCGGCGCATGAAGCCATTTGACGTAGTGAGCAAAGCTCGGTATTGCAAGTCACGTGACGGCATGCGGCCCAAGACCCTTATTTCCCATGGTTTGTGGATTATGATAGATAGGGCTAGAAAAGGAAAACTAATTTTTTCTGGGTATCATTCAGCATCAGAGACCAATCTAATCAATATAAACTTTTAATTCAATTGTTTTTTTTTGTTTTTGAAGCCACCAATACCTGTATCGAGCCCGTTTGAAACATGTGCTGTGAACGAGCCTTGGGGACGCTGGGCGCGCGTTCATGAGTCCTGCGAACTCGGCGGAAAACACGCCACCATAGGAAGACCCGCCCTACTCTGCCTCTGATTGGATAGGAAGTCATATGTAATGACGTCGGCTAACATTTGCTATGCTTTTAGCAATGAAGCTGCTATGATCATGCTAATCATAGATATGAACGTATGTCTATGATGCAAATGATCATGACATTACTTTAGGACATCATTGGAAAAGATCTAGAGGGTAAGTGGGTCAATGTTGAATAACTTAGCTAACATTATCTAATGTTACATTTCTTTATATTAACGTCAACTATATTGATAGGCTAGGTAGCTATGCTAACGGTAGCTAATGCTAACGGCTTAGGGTTAACGTTAGTTAATGCTAACATTACGTTCGGAGGTCTCAGATGTATTTACATTTTAACATAATGTTGAGCATGCTCAATGTGACATTGTTCATACATTGATTACAGTCTGTAATCTTGTCTGGCGTTATTTAGCTATAGTGGGCTGATGCTTGCTGCTGCTACTATAGCATTTGCCACATTATACATAATATATAACATACACAAATTAATCAAGCATGGTTATTGTTATTACCTGAAGGCATTATTACCATTGCAAGTAAGCATGCCATGTATATGCCATGCCTGAAAATCGAATTAATATTGTGATTCTTCCCCATCATAGCTCATTGTACATTAATATAATCATTCTCCTTGCTTTTGCTAATACTCATCTCTTTTATCAAACTTTATGCTAGGAAAGAAATCTGGCTGTGATTCGTCGCTAGTGCTCATCCAGACTGTTGTCATCTCCCGCCTGGACTCCTGCAACTCCCTACTTGCTGCCATCCTGCAGCGTTGGCCATCAGACTCCTGGAGAAAGCTGCTGCTGACCTGGTGTTCAACAGCCCCATGCTCTTCCACACAACTTCCCTACTCCGTTCTCAGCACTGGCTCCCTGCGCTGTCCCATCTAGTTTAGGACTGTGGTGCAAGCCTACAGGGCAAATGAACAGCTCCCTCCTACAGTACCTCCAGGCTGTGGTCAAGCTCTGCTGCCTTGAGGTGATTGGTTCCCCAGTTGCTCCAAGCCCCCCTACGGCAGATTGGCGTGGCCATGGCTTTTTTCTGTCCTGGCCTCACAGCCTCACTACATACCTGTGAATGTTCATGAAGATTGTAGATAGAAATAAATTTGGTCTGAAAAAAAAAACGCCGTACATACCCTTATGTTTTTTTTCAGGTGGAGATAATTAGATTTGTCACTGCTCGGCCTAGGACTGGACTAGACACCCCTGGGTGGCAGATCTCTGATCAGAATGGCTTGTACTACATACTGTACCTGTGAATGTTCATGAAGATTGTAGATAGAAATAAATTTGGTCTGAAAAAAAAACCGCCATACATACCCTTATGTTTTTTTTCAGGTGGAAATAATTAAATTTGTCACTGCTCGGCCTAGGACTGGACTAGACACCACTGGGTGGCAGATCTCTGATCAGAATGGCTTGTACTACATACCTGTGAATGTTCATGAAGATTGTAGATAAAAAATACATTTGGTCTGAAAAAAAAACCGCCATACATACCCTTATGTTTTTTTTCAGCTGGAAATAATTAGATTTGTCACTACTCGGCCTAGGAATGAACTAGACACCCATGGGTGGCAGATCTCTGATCAGAATTGCTTGTACTACTGTACATACCTGTGAATGTTCAGGGAAGATTGTAGATCAAAATAAATTTGGTCTGAAAAAAAACCCGCCATACATACCCCTTATATTTCTTTTCAGGTGGAAATAATTAAATTTGTCACTGCTCGGCCTAGGAATGGACTAGACACCCATGGGTGGCAGATCTCTGATCAGAATTGCTTGTACTACATACCTGTGAATGTTCAGGAAGATTGTAGATAAAAATAAATTTGGTCTGAAAAATAAAACGCCATACAGAGATCCCTTATATTTCTTTTAAGGTGGTACAAGCCTTTCTGATCAGAGATCTGCCACCCATGGGTGTCTAGTCCAGTCCTAGGCCGAGCAGTGACAAATGTAAGTATTTCCACCTGAAAAAAAACATAAGGGGTATGTATGGCGGGTTTTTTTTCAGACCAAATTTATTTCTATCTACAATCTTCATGAACATTCACAGGTATGTAGTACAAGCCATTCTGATCAGAGATCTGCCACCCATAGGTGTCTAGTCCATTCCTAGGCCGAGCAGTGACAAATTTAATTATTTCCACCTGAAAAAAAACATAAGGGGTATGTATGGCGGGTTTTTTTTCAGACCAAATTTATTTTTATCTACAATCTTCATGAACATTCACAGGTATGTAGTACAAGCAATTGTGATCAGAGATCTGCCACACATGGGTGTCTAGTCCATTCCTAGGCAGAGCAATGACAAATTTAATTATCTTTAAATGAAAAAAAACATAAGGGGTATGTATGGCGTTTTTTTTCAGACCAAATTTATTTCTATCTACAATCTTCATGAACATTCACAGGTATGTAGTACAAGCCATTCTGATCAGAGATCTGCCACCCATGGGTGTCTAGTCCATTCCTAGGCCGAGCAGTGACAAATTTAATTATTTCCACCTGAAAAAAAACATAAGGGGTATGTATGGCGTTTTTTTTTTCAGACCAAATTTATTTCTATCTACAATCTTCATGAACATTCACAGATATGTAGTACAAGCCTTTCTGATCAGAGATCTGCCACCAGGTGTGTCTAGTCCAGTCCTAGGCCGAGCAGTGACAAATCTAATTATCTCCACCAGAAAAAAAACATAAGGGGTATGTATGGCGTTTTTTTTTTCTCAGACCAAATTTATTTTTGTCTGCTATCATCCTGAACATTCACAGGTATGTAGTACAAGCCTTTCTGATCAGAGATCTGCCACCCATGGGTGTCTAGTCCATTCCTAGGCCGAGCAGTGACAAATCTAATTATCTCCACCTGAAAAAAAACATTAGGGGTATTTATGGCGTTTTTTTTTTCTCAGACCAAATTTATTTTTATCTGCAATCATCCTGAACATTCACAGGTATGTAGTACAAGCAATTCTGATCAGAGATCTGCCACCCATGGGTGTCTAGTCCAGTCCTAGGCCGATCAGTGACAAATTTAATTATTTCCACCTGAAAAAAAACATAAGGGATATGTATGGCGTTTTTTTTTTTTCAGACCAAATTTATTTCTATCTACAATCTTCATGAACATTCACAGGCATGTAGTACAAGCCTTTCTGAACAGAGATCTGCCACCCATTGGTGTCTAGTCCATTCCGAGGCCGAGCAGTGAAAAATTTAATTATCTCCACCTGAAAAAATACATAAGGGGTATGTATGGCGTTTTTTTTTTCAGACCAAATTTATTTCTATCTACAATCTTCATGAACATTCACAGCTATGTAGTACAAGTCATTTTGATCAGAGATCTGCCACCAGGTGTGTCTAGTCCAGTCCTAGGCCGAGCAGTGACAAATCTAATCTCCACCTGAAAAAATACATAAGGGGTATGTATGGCATTTCTTTTTTTCTCAGACCAAATTTATTTTTGTCTGCTATCATCCTGAACATTCACAGGTATGTAGTACAAGCCTTTCTGATCAGAGATCTGCCACCCATGGGTGTCTAGTCCATTCCAAGGCCGAGCAGTGACAAATCTAATTATCTCCACCTGAAAAAAAACATTAGCGGTATGTATGGCGTTCTTTTTTTCAGACCAAATTTATTTCTATCTACAATCTTCATGAACATTCACAGGCATGTAGTACAAGCAATTCTGATCAGAGATCTGCCACCCATGGGTGTCTAGTCCATTCCTAGGCCGAGCAGTGACAAATCTAATTATTTCCAGCTGAAAAAAAACATAAAGGGTATGTATGGCGTTTTTCTTTTCAGACCAAATTTATTTCTATCTACAATCTTCATGAACATTCACAGGTATGTAGTACAAGCCATTCTGATCAGAGATCTGCCACCCAGGTGTGTCTATTCCAGTCCTAGGCCGAGCAGTGACAAATTTAATTATTTCCACCTGAAAAAAAACATAAGGGGTATGTATGGCGGTTTTTTTTTCAGACCAAATTTATTTATATCTACAATCTTCATGAACATTCACAGGTATGTAGTACAAGCCATTCTGATCAGAGATCTGCCACCCATGGGTGTCTAGTCCAGTCCTAGGCCGATCAGTGACAAATTTAATTATTTCCACCTGAAAAAAAACATAAGGGGTATGTATGGCGTTTTTTTTTTTCAGACCAAATTTATTTCTATCTACAATCTTCATGAACATTCACAGACATGTAGTACAAGCCTTTCTGAACAGAGATCTGCCACCCATGGGTGTCTAGTCCATTACTAGGCCGAGCAGTGAAAAATTTAATTATCTCCACCTGAAAAAATACATAAGGGGTATGTATGGCGGTTTTTTTTTCAGACCAAATTTATTTCTATCTACAATCTTCATGAACATTCACAGCTATGTAGTACAAGTTATTTTGATCAGAGATCTGCCACCAGGTGTGTCTAGTCCAGTCCTAGGCCGAGCAGTGACAAATCTAATCTCCACCTGAAAAAAAACATAAGGGGTATGTATGGCGTTTCTTTTTTTCTCAGACCAAATTAATTTTTGTCTGCTATCATCGTGAACATTCACAGGTATGTAGTACAAGCCTTTCTGATCAGAGATCTGCCACCCATGGGTGTATAGTCCATTCCTAGGCCGATCAGTGAAAAATTTAATTATCTCCACCTGAAAAAATACATAAGGGGTATGTATGGCGGTTTTTTTTTCAGACCAAATTTATTTCTATCTACAATCTTCATGAACATTCACAGCTATGTAGTACAAGTCATTTTGATCAGAGATCTGCCACCAAGTGTGTCTAGTCCAGTCCTAGGCCGAGCAGTGACAAATCTAATCTCCACCTGAAAAAAAACATAAGGGGTATGTATGGCGTTTCTTTTTTTCTCAGACCAAATTTATTTTTGTCTGCTATCATCCTGAACATTCACAGGTATGTAGTACAAGCCTTTCTGATCAGAGATCTGCCACCCATGGGTGTCTAGTCCATTCCAAGGCCGAGCAGTGACAAATCTAATTATCTCCACCTGAAAAAAAACATTAGGGGTATGTATGGCGTTCTTTTTTTCAGACCAAATTTATTTCTATCTACAATCTTCATGAACATTCACAGGCATGTAGTACAAGCAATTCTGATCAGAGATCTGCCACCCATGGGTGTCTAGTCCATTCCTAGGCCGAGCAGTGACAAATCTAATTATTTCCAGCTGAAAAAAAACATAAGGGGTATGTATGGCATTTCTTTTTTTCTCAGACCAAATTTATTTTTGTCTGCTATCATCCTGAACATTCACAGGTATGTAGTACAAGCCTTTCTGATCAGAGATCTGCCACCCATGGTTGTTTAGTCCAGTCCTAGGCCGAGCAGTGACAAATGTAATTATTTCCACCTGAAAAAAAACATAAGGGGTATGTATGGCGTTTTTTTTTTTCAGACCAAATTTATTTCTATCTACAATCTTCATGAACATTCACAGGCATGTAGTACAAGCCTTTCTGAACAGAGATCTGCCACCCATTGGTGTCTAGTCCATTCCGAGGCCGAGCAGTGAAAAATTTAATTATCTCCACCTGAAAAAATACATAAGGGGTATGTATGGCGTTTTTTTTTTCAGACCAAATTTATTTCTATCTACAATCTTCATGAACATTCACAGCTATGTAGTACAAGTCATTTTGATCAGAGATCTGCCACCAGGGGTGTCTAGTCCATTCCTAGGCCGAGCAGTGAAAAATTTAATTATCTCCACCTGAAAAAATACATAAGGGGTATGTATGGCGGTTTTTTTTTCAGACCAAATTTATTTCTATCTACAATCTTCATGAACATTCACAGCTATGTAGTACAAGTTATTTTGATCAGAGATCTGCCACCAGGTGTGTCTAGTCCAGTCCTAGGCCGAGCAGTGACAAATCTAATCTCCACCTGAAAAAAAACATAAGGGGTATGTATGGCGTTTCTTTTTTTCTCAGACCAAATTAATTTTTGTCTGCTATCATCGTGAACATTCACAGGTATGTAGTACAAGCCTTTCTGATCAGAGATCTGCCACCCATGGGTGTATAGTCCATTCCTAGGCCGATCAGTGAAAAATTTAATTATCTCCACCTGAAAAAATACATAAGGGGTATGTATGGCGGTTTTTTTTTCAGACCAAATTTATTTCTATCTACAATCTTCATGAACATTCACAGCTATGTAGTACAAGTCATTTTGATCAGAGATCTGCCACCAAGTGTGTCTAGTCCAGTCCTAGGCCGAGCAGTGACAAATCTAATCTCCACCTGAAAAAAAACATAAGGGGTATGTATGGCGTTTCTTTTTTTCTCAGACCAAATTTATTTTTGTCTGCTATCATCCTGAACATTCACAGGTATGTAGTACAAGCCTTTCTGATCAGAGATCTGCCACCCATGGGTGTCTAGTCCATTCCAAGGCCGAGCAGTGACAAATCTAATTATCTCCACCTGAAAAAAAACATTAGGGGTATGTATGGCGTTCTTTTTTTCAGACCAAATTTATTTCTATCTACAATCTTCATGAACATTCACAGGCATGTAGTACAAGCAATTCTGATCAGAGATCTGCCACCCATGGGTGTCTAGTCCATTCCTAGGCCGAGCAGTGACAAATCTAATTATTTCCAGCTGAAAAAAAACATAAGGGGTATGTATGGCATTTCTTTTTTTCTCAGACCAAATTTATTTTTGTCTGCTATCATCCTGAACATTCACAGGTATGTAGTACAAGCCTTTCTGATCAGAGATCTGCCACCCATGGTTGTTTAGTCCAGTCCTAGGCCGAGCAGTGACAAATGTAATTATTTCCACCTGAAAAAAAACATAAGGGGTATGTATGGCGTTTTTTTTTTTCAGACCAAATTTATTTCTATCTACAATCTTCATGAACATTCACAGGCATGTAGTACAAGCCTTTCTGAACAGAGATCTGCCACCCATTGGTGTCTAGTCCATTCCGAGGCCGAGCAGTGAAAAATTTAATTATCTCCACCTGAAAAAATACATAAGGGGTATGTATGGCGTTTTTTTTTTCAGACCAAATTTATTTCTATCTACAATCTTCATGAACATTCACAGCTATGTAGTACAAGTCATTTTGATCAGAGATCTGCCACCAGGGGTGTCTAGTCCATTCCTAGGCCGAGCAGTGAAAAATTTAATTATCTCCACCTGAAAAAATACATAAGGGGTATGTATGGCGGTTTTTTTTTCAGACCAAATTTATTTCTATCTACAATCTTCATGAACATTCACAGCTATGTAGTACAAGTTATTTTGATCAGAGATCTGCCACCAGGTGTGTCTAGTCCAGTCCTAGGCCGAGCAGTGACAAATCTAATCTCCACCTGAAAAAAAACATAAGGGGTATGTATGGCGTTTCTTTTTTTCTCAGACCAAATTAATTTTTGTCTGCTATCATCGTGAACATTCACAGGTATGTAGTACAAGCCTTTCTGATCAGAGATCTGCCACCCATGGGTGTATAGTCCATTCCTAGGCCGATCAGTGAAAAATTTAATTATCTCCACCTGAAAAAATACATAAGGGGTATGTATGGCGGTTTTTTTTTCAGACCAAATTTATTTCTATCTACAATCTTCATGAACATTCACAGCTATGTAGTACAAGTCATTTTGATCAGAGATCTGCCACCAAGTGTGTCTAGTCCAGTCCTAGGCCGAGCAGTGACAAATCTAATCTCCACCTGAAAAAAAACATAAGGGGTATGTATGGCGTTTCTTTTTTTCTCAGACCAAATTTATTTTTGTCTGCTATCATCCTGAACATTCACAGGTATGTAGTACAAGCCTTTCTGATCAGAGATCTGCCACCCATGGGTGTCTAGTCCATTCCAAGGCCGAGCAGTGACAAATCTAATTATCTCCACCTGAAAAAAAACATTAGGGGTATGTATGGCGTTCTTTTTTTCAGACCAAATTTATTTCTATCTACAATCTTCATGAACATTCACAGGCATGTAGTACAAGCAATTCTGATCAGAGATCTGCCACCCATGGGTGTCTAGTCCATTCCTAGGCCGAGCAGTGACAAATCTAATTATTTCCAGCTGAAAAAAAACATAAGGGGTATGTATGGCATTTCTTTTTTTCTCAGACCAAATTTATTTTTGTCTGCTATCATCCTGAACATTCACAGGTATGTAGTACAAGCCTTTCTGATCAGAGATCTGCCACCCATGGTTGTTTAGTCCAGTCCTAGGCCGAGCAGTGACAAATGTAATTATTTCCACCTGAAAAAAAACATAAGGGGTATGTATGGCGTTTTTTTTTTTCAGACCAAATTTATTTCTATCTACAATCTTCATGAACATTCACAGGCATGTAGTACAAGCCTTTCTGAACAGAGATCTGCCACCCATTGGTGTCTAGTCCATTCCGAGGCCGAGCAGTGAAAAATTTAATTATCTCCACCTGAAAAAATACATAAGGGGTATGTATGGCGTTTTTTTTTTCAGACCAAATTTATTTCTATCTACAATCTTCATGAACATTCACAGCTATGTAGTACAAGTCATTTTGATCAGAGATCTGCCACCAAGTGTGTCTAGTCCAGTCCTAGGCCGAGCAGTGACAAATCTAATCTCCACCTGAAAAAAAACATAAGGGGTATGTATGGCGTTTCTTTTTTTCTCAGACCAAATTTATTTTTGTCTGCTATCATCCTGAACATTCACAGGTATGTAGTACAAGCCTTTCTGATCAGAGATCTGCCACCCATGGGTGTCTAGTCCATTCCAAGGCCGAGCAGTGACAAATCTAATTATCTCCACCTGAAAAAAAACATTAGGGGTATGTATGGCGTTCTTTTTTTCAGACCAAATTTATTTCTATCTACAATCTTCATGAACATTCACAGGCATGTAGTACAAGCAATTCTGATCAGAGATCTGCCACCCATGGGTGTCTAGTCCATTCCTAGGCCGAGCAGTGACAAATGTAATTATTTCCACCTGAAAAAAAACATAAGGGGTATGTATGGCGTTTTTTTTTTCTCAGACCAAATTTATTTTTATCTGCAATCATCCTGAACATTCACAGGTATGTAGTACAAGCAATTCTGATCAGAGATCTGCCACCCATGGGTGTCTAGTCCAGTCCTAGGCCGATCAGTGACAAATTTAATTATTTCCACCTGAAAAAAAACATAAGGGGTATGTATGGCGTTTTTTTTTTTCAGACCAAATTTATTTCTATCTACAATCTTCATGAACATTCACAGGCATGTAGTACAAGCCTTTCTGAACAGAGATCTGCCACCCATTGGTGTCTAGTCCATTCCGAGGCCGAGCAGTGAAAAATTTAATTATCTCCACCTGAAAAAATACATAAGGGGTATGTATGGCGTTTTTTTTTTCAGACCAAATTTATTTCTATCTACAATCTTCATGAACATTCACAGCTATGTAGTACAAGTCATTTTGATCAGAGATCTGCCACCAGGGGTGTCTAGTCCATTCCTAGGCCGAGCAGTGAAAAATTTAATTATCTCCACCTGAAAAAATACATAAGGGGTATGTATGGCGGTTTTTTTTTCAGACCAAATTTATTTCTATCTACAATCTTCATGAACATTCACAGCTATGTAGTACAAGTTATTTTGATCAGAGATCTGCCACCAGGTGTGTCTAGTCCAGTCCTAGGCCGAGCAGTGACAAATCTAATCTCCACCTGAAAAAAAACA
The DNA here is from genome assembly GCF_949987555.1 of Borostomias antarcticus. Taxonomy (NCBI): domain Eukaryota; kingdom Metazoa; phylum Chordata; class Actinopteri; order Stomiiformes; family Stomiidae; genus Borostomias; species Borostomias antarcticus. The sequence continues at coordinate 20,979,545 of NC_140248.1, forward strand.
TAAGGGGTATGTATGGCGTTTCTTTTTTTCTCAGACCAAATTTATTTTTGTCTGCTATCATCGTGAACATTCACAGGTATGTAGTACAAGCCTTTCTGATCAGAGATCTGCCACCCATGGGTGTCTAGTCCATTCCTAGGCCGATCAGTGAAAAATTTAATTATCTCCACCTGAAAAAATACATAAGGGGTATGTATGGCGGTTTTTTTTTCAGACCAAATTTATTTCTATCTACAATCTTCATGAACATTCACAGCTATGTAGTACAAGTCATTTTGATCAGAGATCTGCCACCAAGTGTGTCTAGTCCAGTCCTAGGCCGAGCAGTGACAAATCTAATCTCCACCTGAAAAAAAACATAAGGGGTATGTATGGCGTTTCTTTTTTTCTCAGACCAAATTTATTTTTGTCTGCTATCATCCTGAACATTCACAGGTATGTAGTACAAGCCTTTCTGATCAGAGATCTGCCACCCATGGGTGTCTAGTCCATTCCAAGGCCGAGCAGTGACAAATCTAATTATCTCCACCTGAAAAAAAACATTAGGGGTATGTATGGCGTTCTTTTTTTCAGACCAAATTTATTTCTATCTACAATCTTCATGAACATTCACAGGCATGTAGTACAAGCAATTCTGATCAGAGATCTGCCACCCATGGGTGTCTAGTCCATTCCTAGGCCGAGCAGTGACAAATCTAATTATTTCCAGCTGAAAAAAAACATAAGGGGTATGTATGGCATTTCTTTTTTTCTCAGACCAAATTTATTTTTGTCTGCTATCATCCTGAACATTCGCAGGTATGTAGTACAAGCCTTTCTGATCAGAGATCTGCCACCCATGGTTGTTTAGTCCAGTCCTAGGCCGAGTAGTGACAAATGTAATTATTTCCACCTGAAAAAAAACATAAGGGGTATGTATGGCGTTTTTTTTTTCTCAGACCAAATTTATTTTTATCTGCAATCATCCTGAACATTCACAGGTATGTAGTACAAGCAATTCTGATCAGAGATCTGCCACCCATGGGTGTCTAGTCCAGTCCTAGGCCGATCAGTGACAAATTTAATTATTTCCACCTGAAAAAAAACATAAGGGGTATGTATGGCATTTCTTTTTTTCTCAGACCAAATTTATTTTTGTCTGCTATCATCCTGAACATTCACAGGTATGTAGTACAAGCCTTTCTGATCAGAGATCTGCCACCCATGGGTGTTTAGTCCAGTCCTAGGCCGAGCAGTGACAAATGTAATTATTTCCACCTGAAAAAAAACATAAGGGGTATGTATGGCGTTTTTTTTTTCTCAGACCAAATTTATTTTTATCTGCAATCATCCTGAACATTCACAGGTATGTAGTACAAGCAATTCTGATCAGAGATCTGCCACCCATGGGTGTCTAGTCCAGTCCTAGGCCGATCAGTGACAAATTTAATTATTTCCACCTGAAAAAAAACATAAGGGGTATGTATGGCGTTTTTTTTTTTCAGACCAAATTTATTTCTATCTACAATCTTCATGAACATTCACAGGCATGTAGTACAAGCCTTTCTGAACAGAGATCTGCCACCCATTGGTGTCTAGTCCATTCCGAGGCCGAGCAGTGAAAAATTTAATTATCTCCACCTGAAAAAATACATAAGGGGTATGTATGGCGTTTTTTTTTTCAGACCAAATTTATTTCTATCTACAATCTTCATGAACATTCACAGCTATGTAGTACAAGTCATTTTGATCAGAGATCTGCCACCAGGTGTGTCTAGTCCAGTCCTAGGCCGAGCAGTGACAAATCTAATCTCCACCTAAAAAAAAACATAAGGGGTATGTATGGCGTTTCTTTTTTTCTCAGACCAAATTTATTTTTGTCTGCTATCATCCTGAACATTCACAGGTATGTAGTACAAGCCTTTCTGATCAGAGATCTGCCACCCATGGGTGTTTAGTCCAGTCCTAGGCCGAGCAGTGACAAATGTAATTATTTCCACCTGAAAAAAAACATAAGGGGTATGTATGGCGTTTTTTTTTTCTCAGACCAAATTTATTTTTATCTGCAATCATCCTGAACATTCACAGGTATGTAGTACAAGCAATTCTGATCAGAGATCTGCCACCCATGGGTGTCTAGTCCAGTCCTAGGCCGATCAGTGACAAATTTAATTATTTCCACCTGAAAAAAAACATAAGGGGTATGTATGGCGTTTTTTTTTTTCAGACCAAATTTATTTCTATCTACAATCTTCATGAACATTCACAGGCATGTAGTACAAGCCTTTCTGAACAGAGATCTGCCACCCATTGGTGTCTAGTCCATTCCGAGGCCGAGCAGTGAAAAATTTAATTATCTCCACCTGAAAAAATACATAAGGGGTATGTATGGCGTTTTTTTTTTCAGACCAAATTTATTTCTATCTACAATCTTCATGAACATTCACAGCTATGTAGTACAAGTCATTTTGATCAGAGATCTGCCACCAGGTGTGTCTAGTCCAGTCCTAGGCCGAGCAGTGACAAATCTAATCTCCACCTAAAAAAAAACATAAGGGGTATGTATGGCGTTTCTTTTTTTCTCAGACCAAATTTATTTTTGTCTGCTATCATCCTGAACATTCACAGGTATGTAGTACAAGCCTTTCTGATCAGAGATCTGCCACCCATGGGTGTCTAGTCCATTCCTAGGCCGAGCAGTGACAAATCTAATTATCTCCACCTGAAAAAAAACATTAGGGGTATGTATGGCGTTTTTTTTTCAGACCAAATTTATTTCTATCTACAATCTTCATGAACATTCACAGGCATGTAGTACAAGTCATTTTGATCAGAGATCTGCCACCAGGTGTGTCTAGTCCAGTCCTAGGCCGAGCAGTGACAAATCTAATCTCCACCTGAAAAAAAACATAAGGGGTATGTATGGCATTTCTTTTTTTCTCAGACCAAATTTATTTTTGTCTGCTATCATCCTGAACATTCACAGGTATGTAGTACAAGCCTTTCTGATCAGAGATCTGCCACCCATGGGTGTTTAGTCCAGTCCTAGGCCGAGCAGTGACAAATGTAATTATTTCCACCTGAAAAAAAACATAAGGGGTATGTATGGCGTTTTTTTTTTCTCAGACCAAATTTATTTTTATCTGCAATCATCCTGAACATTCACAGGTATGTAGTACAAGCAATTCTGATCAGAGATCTGCCACCCATGGGTGTCTAGTCCAGTCCTAGGCCGATCAGTGACAAATTTAATTATTTCCACCTGAAAAAAAACATAAGGGGTATGTATGGCGTTTTTTTTTTTCAGACCAAATTTATTTCTATCTACAATCTTCATGAACATTCACAGGCATGTAGTACAAGCCTTTCTGAACAGAGATCTGCCACCCATTGGTGTCTAGTCCATTCCGAGGCCGAGCAGTGAAAAATTTAATTATCTCCACCTGAAAAAATACATAAGGGGTATGTATGGCGTTTTTTTTTTCAGACCAAATTTATTTCTATCTACAATCTTCATGAACATTCACAGCTATGTAGTACAAGTCATTTTGATCAGAGATCTGCCACCAGGTGTGTCTAGTCCAGTCCTAGGCCGAGCAGTGACAAATCTAATCTCCACCTGAAAAAAAACATAAGGGGTATGTATGGCGTTTCTTTTTTTCTCAGACCAAATTTATTTTTGTCTGCTATCATCCTGAACATTCACAGGTATGTAGTACAAGCCTTTCTGATCAGAGATCTGCCACCCATGGGTGTCTAGTCCATTCCTAGGCCGAGCAGTGACAAATCTAATTATCTCCACCTGAAAAAAAACATTAGGGGTATGTATGGCGTTTTTTTTTCAGACCAAATTTATTTCTATCTACAATCTTCATGAACATTCACAGGCATGTAGTACAAGCCATTCTGATCAGAGATCTGCCACCCAGGTGTGTCTAGTCCAGTCCTAGGCCGAGCAGTGACAAATTTAATTATTTCCACCTGAAAAAAAACATAAGGGGTATGTATGGCGGGTTTTTTTTCAGACCAAATTTATTTCTATCTACAATCCTCATGAACATTCACAGGTATGTAGTACAAGCCTTTCTGAACAGAGATCTGCCACCCATGGGTGTCTAGTCCATTCCTAGGCCGAGCAGTGAAAAATTTAATTATCTCCACCTGAAAAAATACATAAGGGGTATGTATGGCGTTTTTTTTTCAGACCAAATTAATTTTTATCTGCAATCTTCCTGAACATTTACAGGTATGTAGTACAAGCCTTTCTGATCAGAGATCTGCCACCCATGGGTGTCTAGTCCAGTCCTAGGCCGAGCAGTGACAAATGTAATTATTTCCACCTGAAAAAAAACATAAGGGGTATGTATGGCGTTTTTCTTTTCAGACCAAATTTATTTCTATCTACAATCTTCATGAACATTCACAGGTATGTAGTACAAGCCATTCTGATCAGAGATCTGCCACCCAGGTGTGTCTAGTCCAGTCCTAGGCCGAGCAGTGAAAAATTTAATTATCTCCACCTGAAAAAATACATAAGGGGTATGTATGGCGGTTTTTTTTCAGACCAAATTAATTTTTATCTGCAATCTTCCTGAACATTTACAGGTATGTAGTACAAGCCTTTCTGATCAGAGATCTGCCACCCATGGGTGTCTAGTCCAGTCCTAGGCCGAGCAGTGACAAATGTAATTATTTCCACCTGAAAAAAAACATAAGGGGTATGTATGGCGTTTTTCTTTTCAGACCAAATTTATTTCTATCTACAATCTTCATGAACATTCACAGGCATGTAGTACCAGCCTTTCTGAACAGAGATCTGCCACCCATGGGTGTCTAGTCCATTCCTAGGCCGAGCAGAGAAAATTTTAATTATCTCCACCTGAAAAAATACATAAGGGGTATGTATGGCGTTTTTCTTTTCAGACCAAATTTATTTCTATCTACAATCTTCATGAACATTCACAGGCATGTAGTACAAGCCATTCTGATCAGAGATCTGCCACCCAGGTGTGTCTAGTCCAGTCCTAGGCCGAGCAGTGACAAATTTAATTATTTCCAACTGAAAAAAAACATAAGACCAAACATGGCGGTTTTTTTTTTCAGACCAAATTTATTTCTATCTACAATCTTCATGAACATTCACAGGTATGTAGTAGAAGCCATTCTGATCAGAGATCTGCCCCCTAGGTGTGTCTAGTCCAGTCCTAGGCAGAGCAGTGACAAATTTAATTATCTCCACCTGAAAAAAAACACAAGGGGTATGTATGGCGTTTTTTTTTTCAGACCAAATTTATTTCTATCTACAATCTTCATGAACATTCACAGGTATGTAGTACAAGCCATTCTGATCAGAGATCTGCCCCCTAGGTGTGTCTAGTCCAGTCTTAGGCAGAGCAGTGACAAATTTAATTATCTCCACCTGAAAAAAAACACAAGGGGTATGTATGGCGTTTTTTTTTTCAGACCAAATTTATTTTTATCTACAATCTTCATGAACATTCACAGGTATGTAGTACAAGCCATTCTGATCAGAGATCTGCCACCCAGTGGTGTCTAGTCCAGTCCTAGGCCGAGCAGTGACAAATTTAATTATTTCCACCTGAAAAAAAACATAAGGGTATGTATGGCGGGTTTTTTTTCAGACCAAATTTATTTCTATCTACAATCTTCATGAACATTCACAGGTATGTAGTACAAGCCACTCTGATCAGAGATCTGCCACCCAGGGGTGTCTAGTCCATTCCTAGGCAGAGCAGTGACAAATTTAATTATCTCCACCTGAAAAAAAACATAAGGGGTATGGCGTTTTTTTTTTCAGACCAAATTTTTTTCTATCTACAATCTTCATGAACATTCACAGGTATGTAGTACAAGCCACTCTGATCAGAGATCTGCCACCCAGGGGTGTCTAGTCCATTCCTAGGCAGAGCAGTGACAAATTTAATTATCTCCACCTGAAAAAAAACATAAGGGGTATGGCGTTTTTTTTTTCAGACCAAATTTATTTCTATCTACAATCTTCATGAACATTCACAGGCATGTAGTACAAGCAATTCTGATCAGAGATCTGCCACCCATGGGTCTCTAGTCCATTCCTATGCCGAGCAGTGACAAATCTGATTATTTCCAGCTGAAAAAAAAACATAAGGGTATGTATGGCGGTTTTTTTTTCAGACCAAATTTATTTCTATCTACAATCTTCATGAACATTCACAGGTACAGTATGTAGTACAAGCCATTCACCACCCAGGGGTGTCTAGTCCAGTCCTAGGCCGAGCAGAGATAAATCTCATTATCTCCACCTGAAAAAAAACATAAGGGTATGTACGGCGTTTTTTTTTTCAGACCAAATTTATTTCTATCTACAATCTTCATGAACATTCACAGGTATGTAGTGAGGCTGTGAGGCCAGGACAGAAAAAAGCCATGGCCACGCCAATCTGCCGTAGGGGGCCTTGGAGCAACTGGGGAACCAATCACCTCAAGGCAGCAGAGCTTGACCACAGCCTGGAGGTACTGTAGGAGGGAGCTGTTCATTTGCCCTGTAGGCTTGCACCACAGTCCTAAACTAGATGGGACAGCGCAGGGAGCCAGTGCTGAGAACGGAGTAGGGAAGTTGTGTGGAAGAGCATGGGGCTGTTGAACACCAGGTCAACAGCAGCTTTCTCCAGGAGTCTGATGGCCAACGCTGCAGGATGGCAGCAAGTAGGGAGTTGCAGGAGTCCAGGCGGGAGATGACAACAGCCTGGATGAGCACTAGCGACAAATCACAGCCAGATTTCTTTCCTAGCATAAAGTTTGATAAAAGAGATGAGTATTAGCAAAAGCAAGGAGAATGATTATATTAATGTACAATGAGCTATGATGGGGAAGAATCACAATATTAATTAGATTTTCAGGCATGGCATATACATGGCATGCTTACTTGCAATGGTAATAATGCCTTCAGGTAATAACAATAACCATGCTTGATTAATTTGATGTATAATGTGGCAAATGCTATAGTAGCAGCAGCAAGCATCAGCCCACTATAGCTAAACAACGCCAGACAAGATTACAGACTGTAATCAATGTACACATTGAGCATGCTCAACATTATGTTAAAATTGAAATACATCTGAGACCTCCGAACGTAACGTTAGCATTAACTAACGTTAACCCTAAGCTGTTAGCATTAGCTACCGTTAGCATAGCTACCTAGCCTATCAGTATAGTTGACGTTAATATAAAGAAATGTAACATTAGATAATGTTAGCTAAGTTATTCAACATTGACCCACTTACCCTCTAGATCTTTTCCAACGATGTCCTAAAGTAACCACATGTCATGATCATTTGCATCATAGACATACGTTCATATCTATGATTAGCATGATCATAGCAGCTTCATTGCTAAAAGCATAGCAAATGTTAGCCGACGTCATTACATATGACTTCCTATCCAATCAGAGGCAGAGTAGGGCGGGTCTTCCTATGGTGACGTGTTTTCCGCCGAGTTCGCAGGACTCATGAACGCACGCCCAGTGTCCCCGAGGCTCGTTCACAGCACATGTTTCAAATGGGCTCGATACAGGTATTGGTGGCTTCAAAAACAAAAAAAAACAATTGAATTAAAAGTTTATATTGATTAGATTGGTCTCTGATGCTGAATGATACACAGATTTTTTTTTTTTCCTCTTCTAGCCCTTTCTATCATAATCCACAAACCATGGGAAATAAGGGTCTTGGGCCGCATGCCGTCACGTGACTTGCAATACCGAGCTTGGCCTGAAAGCCCATGGTGGCTTCAATGCGCCAAGCTGATCCTGGGGGCTTGATCCTGCTGCATGGAACTACTTTTTACTGGACACAGCACTCACTGAGAACCGCAGATCCAAACAACTTCACAGGCGACACTGCATGTTCTAGAGTCCTGAGAAATTGTGGACACTGTACCCAATCTGTCATTATAGAGTAGATGTGCACTCATTCATTTTCTTCACAAAACTAGAAAATCCTCCATCAAAAAACATTATATTGCAAAAACATTGAAACTGAAACTAATAAAGTCAATAATGAAGATGTATTTTTTAATTATGTTGATCATAGTCAAATACCTAAGTATTGACTGGTACAGGTAGATCCACACACAGATCCAGGTGTGACGCACAGCCAAGACTCATCCCAGACAGGAAGGCCTTCCAGGCAGCTCTGACTGTGGGTTATATTTTTAGGTGAGCTGGGCCCTCAGTGTTCAGATTACAGGTAACTACGCACATAGCTGTGCTCTGAGGGGGGGGGGGTGTTTGGGGGGATCACTGTTAAAACAAGTGAAAAAACAAAGTGTGTGAACAAACAAAGTCACACTATGTGATGTTTGAGAG
>NC_140248.1:20992885-21002885 GCF_949987555.1 Borostomias antarcticus
ATGAGTCGTAGGGCTCCCCACCGCGCCCATCACAACACGACTGTTTACAGTAAATCCAAAAACACAGCAAGGAGCGGTTTAGAGGGAAAGCCAAACCCTCCCTCCATAGTCTCCATCAGAGAAACATGACGAGAACTAAACATAACAAATCATGGAACACAACAACAACGACAACAACGACGACAACAACAAAAAACGTTCATCGCTGATTCTTAGAGATCAGAAAAATATCAATACAAGACCTCACATATTTCAGATATATTATTCATACAGTATATGGACAATGCTCTATACTATTTCTATGAAACAATGAGCCAAGACAGCACCAATCAAATGGAAGTTTTGTTGCACATCCAAACATTTTCCCTGGGTTTTAATTCTGGTGTACAGTAAATTGACAGCCCTATACCTTAAACACCACAACATACAGTATTCATACAATAGTCAACAAACAGCCACAGAGGCTGAGTTCATGGTGGCATTAGTCATGACTGCCATTGCCCTGTGTGCACCTGTGTATGTGTGTGTGTGTGTGTGTGTGTGTGTGTGTGTGTGTGTGTGTGTGTGTGTGTGTGCGTGAGCACGCATGTGTGCGTGTGTGTTAGTATGAAGCAGGCCACTTTGTCCAGTTTACAGGTTTGAATCGAACAGCAGCCCTTTAAGTTCATTATCCACAAACATGGGCTGCACCTATGGGAAATTATTGCTCTCAATGCTAGACTATTGCTCTCCAGTTTGGCTTTTATTGAGTCTATCGATCGTTACTTCACTCTCTCTCTCTCTCTCTCTCTCTCTCTCTCTCTCTCTCTCTCTCTCTCTCTCTCTCTCTCTCTCTCTCGTCCTTCCTCCCTCTCTCTTTCTCTCCTTTATCCATCTAACACACACATATGCACACACACTCATACACACACTCATACACGTACACATGCGCACACACGCACGCACACACACACACACACACACACGCACACACACACAAGCACACACACAGCTAGGTCATTGCATTCAGTGTGTGTCTCACTCTCTCCTTCTCTTTCTCTCTCTCTCTCTCTCTCTCTCTCTCCTACACGCTCACACTTGTGCACACAGTGTGCTGGAGGGAAGGTTAATGGCCAGGACACGGTTTGGGGAGATTGCGCAGGAAATGGAGCGTGACTTCAACGCGTGAACCTCAATGTGTGAACCACATCCGTCCTTGTGCTACGTCATCAGCAGCCCCCCCACCCTCACGGGACAGACTGCCTTCAATTCCTCTCTCTCTCTCTCTCTCTCTCTCTCTCTTTCTCTGCTCTCCTCTCAGAATCATAACTAAGGAATTATATCATGGACCACCGACTGGCTTATCCAAGCCTAGTGTACATTATCACAACCCAAAAACGGTATTTCTCTCCTCCTCCTTTAGTCCAAAAGAAGGACACCGCCTCTGTCTCACATTCTACTGCTCATCAGAATCAGTGAACTTTCTCGGTCTCACCTTCAGCTCTTAGCATCCCTCTCTGCCATGCGTACAATATCATAACAATCCAACTTTCTCTGCCCGACATCCTGTTTCAAAACAGTGCACTTCCCTTTGCCTCACATTCTGTATCTTGACTAGCCAAGTTCCTCTGCCTAACAATCTATATGACTGGCTGGCTGGAACCCTCTCAGACAATTCACTTCCTCCTTCCCACTCGCTAATCTCAAACATGACTGTTTTCCAATGACTGCCTACATGCTCTGACCCTCGAAGAACTTTCTCTGCACAATCTTAGACATGCTCTGACCCTCAATGACATCCACTAAACATTCCACCCACATCCTGTATCCTTCTCAAACCTTCTTGTAACATGATGTGCTTTCTTAAGTAGTCTGCCCGTGAGTGTATTCCTCCCAAGAGTTTTCTGAAGTTATGCCAGAGACTCCTTGTGGTAGCTGAATAAGTGTCTAGTTGTGAGTCATGACACAGGCGTGTGGACATCCCTGTCAGACCTGGGACTCTACTGTTTACTGGCGCTGGTGACATCATCTCTCCGTGACCCACTGGACTGGACAGGACCTGTTAAATGGATCCCCAGTACCCCCTCGTCCTCATGTAGGACACAAACATGCTCCACTGCAATACCAGGTCAGGAAATACCCAGAGGCCTTTTACTGCAGATATGTCCACACCTACAAACGCTACATGTACCAGCTAGGCTGCATCATATGGGACCACATTCTCCAGTCAACCACAGAAACACTGTCCCATGGATGTCACCTGCTCAAAGAGAGGGACATTACAAAGGCAGTCCTTACAGCGATCTATGTCCAGTCTGAAGGACATGAAATAAGTCTCCTCCCCTATCCCCCCCCCCCCCCCCTCCTCTCTCAGACACACACACACACACACACACACACACACACACATACATACAGACAAACACATACACAACATATACACGGGGGGCAATCACAAACAGCCACGCAAACAAATAAATCCATATTTGTGACAAGATTCCTCTGTGGTGATTTGATAAGGCCGGTGAGTGGATAAGCAGTGAGATGTCTTTAGAATAGTAAGTAGTTGCTCCAGCTCCAAGCCTCCTCATGCTTTGATGCCAGCTTTGAACTTAGCTTTACGTTGACAACAGACGCCAAGCAATAGGAGACACTCAGCAGTCACCAGCACCACCTTCCAGGTGCCTCTGGGTAAAGACCTCTTTCAGATTAAACACCGAACTCAATCCTCTAGGACCCAATCCACCATTCTTGTCCTGAAACAGGCTCTTATGTTATCCACAAAAGGATGAGGGAGGCTGGAAGATGGGAACCTCCGAACACACGATTCACTCACGCACTCTCTCACACACACTTTGCATAAACTGTTGGTTTTTGTGTGTTTTTTTTTTTTTACATTCAGCCCCGGACTAGAATCAAACACGTACAAATGTTGCAAAGGCTAGTTCAACCTTTCCTTGTCAAACTGGGTGAATAATTCAAAGCGAGGATGGCTGTATTCCGTGAAATCCTTGGGGAGGGCCCTTCAAAGAGCTCCGTCGTAACGCTGCCTGTTTCTGGCTCAGAGCGCATGCTGCTCTACCTCTCTCTCTCTCGCATGCCCTGAAGCTGCAGACTCCCAGGGTCTCCCTAAGGCTTGTGTTACTGTATGTGCCGTGTGTACAGTACAGTAGCACAGTAGTACTGATTTGGACAATTTGGTGCTGTCATGGCTCCTGAGCGGCTGTCAGTTTCCGAATCTTTGCATGGATACCCTGAAAATGTCACAGATTTTTTCTTTAGGTTATTGCAAAGTTATAGTGTAATTGAATTGTCATGATCACCATGATCATCATCATCATCATCATCATCACCATCATCAATCTATCTATCTATCCATCTATCCATCTATCCATCTATCCATCTATCTATCTATCTATCTATCTACCTATCTATCTATCTATCTATCTATCTATCTATCTATCTATCTAATCATCATCATTATTGTTATCATCATTATTGTCATCATCATTATTGTTACCATCATCTTTGTCATCACAATCATTACAGTGTGCAGTCCTACTCTTCTTCAGCGCCCTCCACCAACACTTCACTGTCTTCTGATTGACCATATTATTGAGATAGAAGGTAAAGAATGAAGAAACAGGTGGTGAAGAATGAGGAAATAGGAGGTGAAGAACGCTGCTGTCATTGAAAAGGTGGCGTTTAATTCTGATATGTGTCTGATTCCAACCCCCCGTCCTCTATTCAACATAAGACTTGACCTGTTCAGAATCCATTGGCTGACTGCTGGTCAACAGACTGCACCGCTTGCAAATAGCAATAGATTCCTCTGTTAATCGTCCAATAAAACGTTGTTTTTAGGGCCGGCCCCCAGCTGCGTCACATGTGATTAGCAGGTGGGCAGATGGCACAGGGCACGCCTAAGCAGACTGTCACCATGGTGATCGCCGTAACATAGAGTAGTTAGCCCATAGATAATGATTATGATGACATAACGTTCTCTCTCTCTCTCTCTCTCTCTCGCTCTCTCTCTCTCTCTCTCTTTCTCTCTCTCTCTCTCTCTCTCTCTCATATACACACAAAGCACACACAGATGGAACCAAAATACAACCATCGAAAAGAGTGACAGAATGGAAGATGGGAGGACATAGAGAGTGGGTAAAGAGGAGGACTGTGAATGACACTGGCTCTGACTGATAGAGTGGCAGAAGAGGGGCACTGATGGATGACAGTGGGAGAGAGGAGGAGGAGGAGGAGGAGGAGGAGGAGGAGGAAGAAGAGGAGGGTGGTGGTGGTGGTGGTGTGGGCCCTGGTCTCTCTCTCTCTCTGGTGACAGCTCTGATGGTGTGCTGACCCCTGACCCCTCAGCATCCTGCAGCGCACTTCCGGAGCATGGGGGCCCCCGAGGGCCGTTCCCTCGGCCCCCTGCCCCAGTGCAGGGTGAGGGGTTGGATTCCCAGTGTCACTGCAACCGCCCCCCCCCAACCCTCCCCCCCCCCCCCCCACCCCGGGTCCCCTGTGCTACGAGGCGTCGGCCTTGGGGGCGTCTTTCCTGCCGTTCTTCAGGGACGGCGAGTCTGACGTCTTCGCAGCCTTGCGGGGCGGGCTCTCTTCAGTCACTAGCTCGTGTAGCGATGGCTCCTTGTACATGGCGACTGTTGGACAGAGAGAGAGAGAGAGAGAGAGAGAGAGAGAGAGAGAGAGAGACCATTATACAATATAAAGCTGGGTCCACACAGCCGCGACAAGAAGCTAGTTTTGGAACGTCTGTCCCATTGCAAGACTTTCCGTAGCCTTGAAAACTTTGAACTGTAAGTTTTAGAACTTTAAACAGTTCAACACTTTTCAAAGCCTTCTCAGCTGTCGTATGTGAACCCGGGACCAGAAGAACGGGGTGGATTATCTAACGATGACTCTGTGATAAAGAACGGGACGCTTTTCTGCGTTTCACACCGTAAGTATATTCTGCCAGGTGGGCGGGGCATGCGCTTTTGTGAACAGAGAATGACGTGAAATAATAAAGTCATTTTTGGACGGCGGTCTGGAATGACAACCGACCGACCTTCTATAACTTTAGGCAGGAAGTGGGCGGCTCCTTTGGTCTTCTTCACCCGGTTGCCCTTCATGACCTGTCCGTCACGGTTGATCCCGATGTACCAGGAGCGGCCCGACTGGGTCTGCCGGTAGAGCAGGGAGGAGTACGTGACGTAATAGTTCTCAAACACACTCTCCTTAAACTTACACTCTGGAGTGAAGTGCTCCTGGATTGAGAGAAACAGAGAGAGAGAGAGAGAGAGAGAGAGAGAGAGAGAGAGAGAGACTCACGTCAACATATACAGTCAAAACAAACAAACAAACAAACACTAAAGTGTACACTATAGTGCAGACCTATCTTACAAATGTATGCAAACACATATATAGGCATACATATGCACAGACTTATTGAAAAACATAATTAATTAAGCAAGTTGTGTCTGAAGGGAATTGCGGTGGAATGCTGAAATTCTGTCAGAGTTCATATTTATTTGAAAGCAACAACATCCTGGTCTTTTGGGAAAAGAGAGGGGAGATGATTGAGCTCATAGTGAGGGATTAGATAAGCATAGGAAGTAAACACGGCATCTGTAGAGATGACTCCTCCTCTCAGAATACCCACCTTCACACTCTCACACACTCACATACACACAATGTGTAATTAATTATTAATTATTAAGCAATTAATTTCCACAGAGCATGATGGACAGATGATGGACAGATGCAAATGCAGGGAGGCAGTTGGAGATGTTACAGCGACATTTGCCCCTCCTATCCTACCCTGCCCTCTAGTGGAGAGGAGTGCTATGGCAGTGGTAGGGTAATAAGAAAGTCTAGGATTTAGGTTTATTTTAGATTATTTAGAATCAGTTTGAAAATCTGGCCACAGCGCTCAGAACCGGTGCAGGTCCAATATACAAAAACTTTGATCAAAAATAAAGAAGGGTCCGCACTCAAAACTATGTTTATGCTCTTTTAATTCATGATGGTGGACAGACCTGACAGACGCGTTTCAGCTCTGCCTTCTTCAGTGTTTAGCCTTAGATTATTTAGAATCAGTGAAATCCCACAGTTGGAAATGTAAATATAGGATTATTAGTGGGGTCAGGATCACCGGCTATGCTTACAGAATGATATTTGAGAATGATTGAGGCACTGGTGGCGTTGGGGGCGTGGTCGGCCCTTGACACGTGGAGCAAACTCAGAAGAGGGAGCCTTGCTGGGAGGGCAGAGAGAACGGGGGGGGTCCTCTTGAGCAGATCTCTCGTTGAGGGAACGCGCCGGCCAGCGGGTGGCAGCTGCACCATTGTTTATAAAGCAAAATGGACATTGGGCCAGTGAGCTGGACTCTTTGAGAAAAGACTACAAAACTCAAGCTGAGGACAGCGCGTCAGAGCTGGCCGGGCCGTCTGCCAGGTGTGGGATTGGAGACTAGGGACGGTGAGGAGATCCAGCGCCATGAGCTCGCGTAGTGGGGAAAGGTAGGCCGGTTGCCCATTATCAGTTCTGTACGTAAAAGCAAGCCGGTGCTATATTGTATATAGGTTCTGCCCTGGGGAATACAGGAGAGGAAATAAGGGTTGCTACTCATCTCCCAGACAAAACGAGGCCATTTTACTGACAGCCTTAGGCTTGCTCACTCTCTCCACCTGGCGTAGATCCTAGAGACGTATATCGATTCTACAGACTGTATAAAACATTAATAGATGGATGAATTTGAACACACTATACAATAGAGTACCAAGTTGGAGCAAGTTCAACGGTTTTTACACAGTTTTAACACAGTCGTTGGCAATTAGGACACCCCCGCCCCACACACAAACACACCCCACCAACAATGTCCCCAAATATAAGCACCACTGAACCCTGCGTGACGTTGCCAGGTGACTGTAACCAGGACAGACAGGTCTACATCTCTCTTAGTCATCGTCAGGGTCCTTCTCCTGTCAGAGAGCAAAGCCAATCTGCAGGATTGATTTAGTGCAAGCAGCAGGGTAGAAAGAGCTGACTGGAGACTTTCCCTGGGACCCAGGGAGGCAGACAGAGGAGAGAGAGAGAGAGAGGGAGAGAGAGAGAGAAGGAGAAAAAGAGAGAGAGAGAGGGAGAGAGAGAGAGAGAGAGGGGGGAGAGAGAGAGAGAAGGAGAAAAAGAGGGAGAGAGAGAGAGAGAGGGAGAGCGAGAGAGAAGGAGAAAAAGAGGGAGAGAGAGAGAGAGAGAGAGAGAGAGAGAGAGAGCGAGGGAGGACACAGCCATGAAGCGGCATTAGAGTCCAAAGTGGACTCATAAAGGATGAAAGACCTCCATGGTCACACTCTCACAGATCATCACCTCTCACCTTCACAGCTCTGCCCCGCCACGCGACCTCGCTCGGCCCCGCCTCGGCTACCTGTCCCTCCGTCCCGCCCCTGTTCTCCCTCAGGTCATCCTAACCCCCCCTCTGCCCCTCTCCCTGGCCAAATTAGCCCCCGCCCCCCCCCCCCCCCCCCCTCCGCCTCCCAAATCACACTGCTAAATATAGACCCTCGTAAATATAGCCACGCTTGATATCTAAAGCTGCGTCTACACACACACAGGATGAGATCGATAAATCGTCCTCTTCGTTCATTATTAATCAGCCCTGTCAGTGGGGGGGTGTGGCGGGAGGGGGGGGGGGGCGCTTCTCCAGATCTCCCACAGGACCCGTAGGGGGACATCGAGGAGACAAGGACTTTTCAATTAGTCTTCAATCACGATGAACCTGGGCTCGAACACTAACCCCGCCTCCCCACCACCAGGGCCATGACTGCACCATGACTGTCCTTCAACTCTGCCTCTGGATCCACCCCAGTGATGACCCATGCAGTCCCATCCAGTAATTACTCCACCATAATCCACAGCTGATCCCTTGAAATTATCCTAGCTAATGATGTAAAATACATTACATTAAACAAACCACTATCTTACCTTGGAGTCTCTAGCGGTTTTGAATCTCTTTGAGAGAGTGTGAGAAAGTGTGTGTGTGTGTGTGTTTGTGTGTCTGTGAGAGATAGAGACAGAGAAAGTAAGAGAGAGAGAAGGAGGGGAAAGAGGGTTAGTGAGAGATAAACAGAGAGAGAGGGAGAATAGATAGAGAGAGAGGGAGGGCTGGCAAGACAGCCACAGGGGAAATTAACCTCAGGATAACCTACAGCTTAATATCTGTACTGACCAATCATCACTGACTAATGACAACCTCCGTCCGAGGCAGGTTGCTATGCCGACTATGCTACCTCCAAATCCACACCACCCACTCTGTGGTCATTAACATCTCAGTAATCCACACCTTCACCTATGGCCTGATTGGAATGGAAGACATACACACATACACACACGTACGCACACACACACACACACACACACACACACACACACACACACATACACACATGTACGCACACACACACACACACCAACTCACACTCTCTGAATCAACCTCTTCCGACCGGCTGATGAATAATTGCTGAAGATATGAGTGGAACCGGATGGGTATAGGTTCCCTCCCCCCCCCCCTTCTCTAAGTTCAGTTCGGGACGTTTTCATCTGAAGACCAGGGCTCAGACTAAAGTGTAAAAAGAAATAAAAATCTCATCCTTCTCTTGTGTCTTATTGACTGACTATTGGGCGAGCTTCCGTTCCATACATCTCCAGCCAGAACGGATTCTAATGAAAGCCCGGCTACAGAGGTAATATCCAGCATCCGTGCTGAGAATCCCGAGGACGGCAAGAAGCTGTTTATCATGCAGAGCGGTATCCTGCCCCCCCCTCCCCACCCTTCTCCTCCTCCACCTCCTCCCACCTCCCTCCTCCCTCCCTCCCTCCCTCCTCGTGTCTGATTACATCTCTCCTACCTGCTCCAGGAAGGCTAACTCCAAACGCCACCATGCACTCCGACTGCACTCCCTCACATCGACGGCGCGGCTGGAGATTAGCTCCGCTGTGTTTACAGGGGAGGTTTTGGCATCGGAGACAGAGTGTGCTAAACTTCACCGTCGTCCCGTCCACCTCTGCCTGTCCTCTCAGAGCTCGGGCGCTGTGGCAGGGAGCTCTACTCTACTTCCTCACTGTCAAACCTGCTTCCTTCACAAGCACAAACATTTGATAACACTCTGTTATCATTCCATAGAGAGTTTCACATTCTTTTAACATTAATCTTCTTTATACAAACACAAAACAAATCTAAAAACAGTTAATTCTATTTTCTCTGGAATGGAAACCTACTTATGAGGCGTCCTGTCTGAGAGCATGCAGTTCTCTGTATGGCCAGCAGGGGTCGTAGTGACATACAGGCAGACTGCTGTGAGTCTCCTGACTGTCCCACCAGTCCCTGGGTACAATTTGACATGCAGTGAAATCTGCACAGCTGCAGTAATCCTGATATATTTCCATCGTGCTGCATTAATGCTGCAGCAACCGCCCTCATAACTCTAATATGGAGCCCCTCTATAGGGCTTTCCCGTGTGTGTGTGTGTGTATATGTGTGTGTGTGTGCGCGCGTGCGTGCGTGCGTGTGTGTGTGCATGATTCCCCCATGTACACACACACACACAAAGAGAGAGAGGGTGTGTGGGTGTGTGACACTAGCACTTGTTGTTGATAGTTTTAGTAGCAGGTGCAGATACTCTTTGACGGACATGTAAGTCATCAAGGCATGGATTAATTTATTAAGAGGGGTTAACAGAGGACGAGACTGAAGGATAATAATGTCGTCTGGTGCCGCAAATCCCTGAGCGTGCTCTGATGCTTTATGACGGCCTTGTGTGGTACAGTATGACGCCTGAGTGATGACAGTGGGAGGAGCCATCTATGTGCTGACTGATGTTTGGAAGGACTCAGTGCCAGTGTCATTCAGCTGGGAGGGGAGTGTCGGCTCCAACAGCCCTCCATGATGACCCTCTGTGACAGAGGTGACCGGGGCCGCGCCCTCATCCCTTCACACGTCCATTTGTCAGACCACCTCTCCCCTCCT
>NC_140248.1:21005385-21010385 GCF_949987555.1 Borostomias antarcticus
AGATGGGGAGGAGGAGAGGTAGAGAGGGAGGGAGAGAGAGAGGGAGAGAGAGTGGGAGAGAGAGAGGGAGAGAGGAAGAGAGGGAGAGAGAGACAGTGGGAGTGAGAGAGAGAGCAGGGGAAGAGAGAGAGCAAAGATGGGGAGGAGGAAAGGTAGAGGGAGAGAGGGAGGGAGAGAGAGAGGCAGAGAGAGAGGGAGAGGAAGAGAGGGAGAGAGAGACAGAGAGAGCAGGGGAAGAGAGAGAGAGCAAAAATGGGGAGGAGGAGAGGTAGAGGGAGAGAGGGAGGGAGAGAGAGAGGGAGAGAGAGAGGGAGAGAGGAAGAGAGGGAGAGAGAGACAGTGGGAGTGAGAGAGAGAGATGCTGTAGAGAGTGTTCCTGTGCTGGCAGTGTCCTGGGTGTCCCTCGTTGTCACTCACCTGAGTCTAGCTCAGAGTGACAGTGATGAGCTTGTTTGTCACCAGTGAGAACATTGCGTCTGCACTGTCACGCTTTCTCCTGAGGTGTCACCCTCCACACACACACACACACCTCCAGCTGTTACACACACGCGCGCACACACACACACATGCCACACAAACTCAAACATGCATGCACACTGCACGCACGTACTACACACACACACACACACACACACACACACACACACACACACACATACTTACTTCAGGGCATTCACAAAGAGGCACACACACACACACACACATCCCGTCACACAAACAAACAAAGTGATGTGCATGGTAGTTGTTAACCTTACACACAATAAACTCACACCACAATGATTACACAAGAGGAAACACCCACACACACACATCAGCCTGTGCACAAACACAACGCATCATGGAGAGAATAATGACATGTTTGCGTACAAAGTGATGATGTTTGAGATGTATGTGCATATGTGTGTATCAGTATGGGTATGGAGAGGGAGTCGGTCTATTTTGAGATGCTAGCAGGGGAGCCCAGAGCCAGAGGA
The DNA here is from genome assembly GCF_949987555.1 of Borostomias antarcticus. Lineage (NCBI taxonomy): Eukaryota > Metazoa > Chordata > Actinopteri > Stomiiformes > Stomiidae > Borostomias > Borostomias antarcticus. Next base: position 21,006,360 of record NC_140248.1, read on the forward strand.
GAGTGTGAGTTACTGAGCGGTGAAAATGCATTTGAGCTCAGTACAGCTATTGACTTCAGCTGAGAAAATCCCCTCTCTTCTTAGGAGACAAAAGCCTTTTCTCATGGCTGCATGCTAATCGCTAACTCTCACTCTCTCCCTTCTCCTCCTCCTCCCCCTTCTCCTCTCACTTGCTCTATCTTTCATGTTCACACACTCGCAGGGTGCTGAGTATTGCAAAGCTGTGCCCTGTGCTGCTGGGCCAAGAAATGCTTGTTATCTGTTATATTTCCTCAGTTACCTGAAACCTTCATGTTATCGCCTGCTGTATTTACTTACAACCTTTGAATGTGAAATGCACACCGCGCGCACACACACACACACACACGCACGCACACACGCACACACACACACACACACACACACACACACACACACACACACACACACACACACACACACACACACACACTGCTACAGCTATTTGTGTGCTAATGCTATTGCTCTCTGTCCTTTTCAATGGCACTAACACAGAACAGGTAATTGGTCACACTTCAGTGGCTTATCCCTTGTTATTATTCAAGTGTTCTAATCTTGCGTGGCGCTGTAGACACTCAGGGCAGAGTCACCTTCCGTCCTGAAACACTTGTACACAGCTTGTACACAACCAGCTACCCTGGGACTCAACTCTCTAGCCTATTAGTTCCCCAGTGTGCACAGATCCTGTCCTCACTGCCCCAAAAACAAGCAATCACATTGTACTTTGCAAGTTTGTTACACCGTGTCCTAACTACACACGACGCGAGCGAGCGTCAGCGACAAAATGCGTTCCATTGCTTTGTTTTCTATTGTTATGTCCTAACTGGACGCAAGCGACGCAGCGCGAAGCGGCGCAACGTTTTAACTGCCCTTTTGACGCTCGCCATTTGCTATTTTCCTCCTGTCGCTCGCGTTGACAGGCGTTCATTCTTTAACTGTCTTCAGTTGGGTATATAGACAAATGATGTAACAGAACAGGAAATTTAAAGGTTTCAGTTAGGACAGCAAGCTGCGATGTCGCGTTCTGTTGCTCGCGTCGCAAGCAGTTAGGACACGGTGTTAGACCGCTGGAAATATCATTGGCTAAACTGATACACAAGTTCAATCCAAATGCAGCCACTCCTCGTGAGAGAGTACTTCAGGACCAGGGACAGCACCACTCCAGTGCCTCTCTCTCTCCCTCCTATCTTCTAACCAGGTCCAGTGGATGCCCCACTGTCACCAGCAGACCTCACGAAGTCCGATAGATACCCCTGTGTCTACTGTGGATGATGTAGCATGTCCGTAGAATATTCTTTCTCCTATGATGCTTTTAGCCTCTCTCACTCTGAAATGTAATTCAATGCAATGTATTGCTTCATAAATGTTCTTAGCCGTTAGACAAACATACTCCAGGAGCTTGCTCGATCGCCTTGTTGAGAGGGGTCAGGGAAGAATTTTTACAGCTCACTTATCTGGCCCCCGGGTGATTACTGTTTTTTTGCTTCCCTCTGGAATATGTAGAGGTGGGTCGTATGCCCACCTCCCTTGTTCTCTGTAAAGCGCATTGTGTTGCCTCTGGGTATGAAATGCGCTATACAAATAAAGCTTTGATTGATTGATTGATTGATTGACTCCTCCTGAGAGTGTACTTCAGGACCAGGGACACCACTCCTCATGAGAGAGTACTTCAGGACCAGGGACAGCACCAGTCCTCCTGAGAGAGTACTTCAGGACCAGGGACAGCACCAGTCCTCCTGAGAGAGTACTTCAGGACCAGGGACAGCACCAGTCCTCGTGAGAGTGTATTTCAGGACCAGGGACAGCACCAGTCCTCCTGAGAGAGTACTTCAGGACCAGGGACAGCACCACTCCTCCTGAGAGTGTACTTCAGGACCAGGGACAGCACCAGTCCTCCTGAGAGAGTACTTCAGGACCAGGGACAGCACCAGTCCTCCTGAGAGAGTATTTCAGGACCAGGGACAGCACCAGTCCTCATGAGAGTGTACTTCAGGACCAGGGACAGCATCAGTCGTCCTGAGAGTGTATTTCAGGACCAGGGACAGCATCAGTCGTCCTGAGAGTGTACTTCAGGACCAGGGACAGCATCAGTCCTGGTGAGAGTGTATTTCAGGACCAGGGACAGCATCTTGGTCCCTCTGAAACAACTAAGGTATTGTATGTGTTTAACAGAGACTCCTAGACTGGAGTACGTTGTTACGTTGTACGTTGTAGCCTAGTTGGTTCTGAGGTCAATGTTGTTGAGATATGCTAACCATAATTGAAACTGGACTACAACAGTCAAATGGCCGTCATGTTTTTCATAACTTGAGCTAGAAGACGTGAGATTTCCCAAACGGAATAAATACCACACATAACACTAAACTGCTTTAGCTAGCTCAATGTAGTAACTAAGATATAATCTGCTGATTTTGTTTTCCCCATGGACAGATTTAGCTAGAATAAATGCTAATTTCACATGCATTTTCATAGCTAGCCCAGGCAGATAGACATTTGACTCATGTAGTCCAGTATCAAAAATGTTTAGCATATCATTAGCAGCATCGACCTCAGAACCAACTAAAGGCTTAAAAATTAACAAAACACATCGTCAATGATGTACTGTATTTTAACTGTACTCCAGTCTGGGAGTCTCTGTTAAACACATATCTTATTTTCTGCATTTTTTGCGAATCCCATTCATTTTCCCATAGGGACTTGGATTCAACATGGTCACGGCTGTTCTCTGCCCTGGCCCCACAGTGGTGGAACGAACTGCCCACTGACGTCAGGACAGCAGAGTCACTGCCCATCTTTCGTCGCAGGCTTAAAACTCATCTCTTCAAGAAGTACTACAATGATCCTCCCTCTTAAGCACCTATTGTATTTTAGATTGCTATTCTTGCACTTTGCCTTCAGCACTAGATTATGCTCTTCGTCACTTGTTTTAGAGATGCACTTGTGAGTTCTGGCAAGTAGTAGTACAGTGGCTTTTCCTACGTTAAATGCAACTATTGTAGGTCGCTTCAGGTGAAAGTGTCAGCTAAATGACTGTAACGTAATGTAATGTACAGTAATGTAATGGATGTATAACTCAACACCAGATAACATTTCAGCCTACAAAATGACATCAGACCTCACCACTCCATTTCCCGTCTTGCCATGTATGGCGTGGTACTCACAGAGGTGTAGAGGTAACCCTCGCTGTTCATGCCCAGGTACAGGCCCGTCTTCGCTCCCTGGATCGCTACGATCCGTAGTCCCACAGGAATCAAGTTGAACTGTGCTGTAGAGAGAGAGAGAGACATGAGACGAGACTGCAGTACAGCAGGACAACAGAATCATAAGGTACGGACCAATACAATACAGCCAGAATACGATTTAGCATCTATGGCCTCTGTGTGACTGCTGATTTTTTGGGTGTTGTACTGAATGTCTCTTGTATGGCAACGGCATTTACGACTGCCTGTATGACTGCTTGTATGACTGCCTGTAGGACTGCTTCCTGTAGGGCTGCTTACTGGCTGTCCCTGGTCCCAGTGGTGGAGACCTCCTGGAGGCTGAGTCAGAGTGATGGGACAGAGGTGACAGGTGACATGTTGAGGAGGAAGGTGCCATCACCGCATCACCCCAGTTTTACACCTACCCTGCCCGAGCCACCGCTACTCTGCCTGCTGCTCTGTCTGCTGCTCTGTCTGCTGCTCTGTCTGTGGTTCTGTCTGTGGTTCTGTCTGTGGTTCTGTCTGTATCTCTCTGTGGTTCTGTCTGCTGCTCTGTCTGTGGTTCTGTCTGTGGTTCTGTCTGTATCTCTCTGTGGTTCTGTCTGCTGTTCTGTCTGTGGTTCTGTCTGTGTCTGTCTGTGGTTCTGTCTGTGTCTGTCTGTGGTTCTGTCTGTGGTTCTGTCTGTGTTTCTGTCTGCTGTTCTGTCTGTGGTTCTGTCTGCGTTTCTGTCTGCTACTCCTTCTGTGGTTCTGTCTGTGGTTCTGTCTGCTACTCCTTCTGTGGTTCTGTCTGTGGTTCTGTCTGCTA
>NC_140248.1:21022885-21055385 GCF_949987555.1 Borostomias antarcticus
GAGATAAAGCACAGCTGACACAAAGTCAATACTAACCGCGCACCGGGCTAGTTCACATACACACTGGCAGGCACATACTGTATACACACACACACACACACATACAGTTGATGCATACTGTATGCACGTGTAAACATACAGTACAGTACTCACGTACACGTGCATGCGTGCACACACACACACACACACAAATGTTAAGAGGTGTATTCCATTGCCACACACTGCCAGTTTTTGTGTGTACATGACAGTAATCAAGATAGACAGAAGTGGATGATATGGATGCATGGCTGCATTCGTCTCTGCAACTCCCCCAAGTGCCTTAGAAACTCACTCTACCCTCGCTATCTCTCTCTCTCTCTCTCTCTCTCTCTCTCTCTGTATCCTATCTTTATCTCTCTGTATGTCCTCCACCCTCCCTCAGCCATGCACCCCTTCCTTCCTTCTCTCTCTCTCTCTCTCCCTCCCTCTCTCCTCTCCTCTCTCTAAGTCCTTCCCTTGTTAGAGGTTAAACTCAATCTGTCCTTGTCAGGTTTAATCAAACTATCCACACATTCAGTTTCAGCGCCTGGGTGTGGGAGGCGTTCTGTCATTTACCACGTCTTTAGAGCACGGGGGAAGCAAAAAGGTGTTTCCTGTGCATCCATATTCCCTCTCAGCCATCTGGAGATGAACGCAGGCCAGGCCCACCTCAACACCGCTACACGGTCCACGACATCACCACTCAGCAACAGCACTGCAGTCTCATCAGGATATACATAGAAGCCCAGCCCTCGCCCTCTCCCGCTGGTGACGACAGCTCTGAGAGGGTTTGATGACTGACGTTTATGGCTAAAGGCCACATTTCATCTGTTCTAAAGAGAATGCCCACGATGTGATTCATCCGGCGTTTATCTTTCTCTTTTTTTTGCCTGCGTTTTCTTTTTTTTTCCCCGCTGCATATGATTGGAGACGGTCATCCGTCTACTGTGTCCTGTCTGAGCGAGAAGCTGCTTGTGCCCAGAGACTTATTTCACAGATTGAACAAATAAGCCCCAAAAAATAAACAAACAAACAAACAAAAAAAACATTAGTCCTCAGCTATAAATGTCTTTCACTAGAGAGAAAACAAAAGACCTAAACGATTATGAAGCAGACCCAGATCTTTGTAGTTGCGTAAGGATGTGATCTAGCGTGCCGTTCTCATTATGAAACAGTGGAAGAGAATAATTACTCCCCCTCTGTCATTCTGCTAATCTGATAGGCTCACACACGGACATTCGCATCATTACGGTCCTTGGACGCTATTTGCTAACAGATATTTTAGGCCCTCTGACGGAAACAGGGGTTGTTCATGGACAAAGTTGAAAATCCCCAGCAATTGGTACGGTAGGACACATTCAAGGTGAACTCTCACTGTTTTACCCGGAGACAGCTTGGTTAGGAGTGGGACAATTAAACTCTTTCCCCGGGTTCCATCCTACAGACACTGTAGACGTCTTAGAGACGTATCCATCTAAAACCAAAGGCGTACAGCGAAAGAGAAACTGATTAGATTTAGATGCATGTCCGCAGAACTGGCAAACGGATCGCTAGCTCTATAGAACGCTGCAGATGTGCTGTAGATGTGAAACAGCCTATTAGGGTCCTCCTTTCAATGTGTGTTGCCCTTTAAGCGTTGCCAGTATCTACAGTAACGCAGTGTGAAAATAATGTTTTGTGCATTGCCCTGTCCAGAGGGAAGTGACAGCTTCATGCAAGGACCAAACACTCTCCCGGTGACTGTGGTCTCTCAGCGCCCCCCCCCCCCCCATCCCCATCCCATCCCCCACCCCACAGTATGTGCCCCTTTGACAGCCTCACTCACGGTTTCTCTTCTTCCCTCCCTCCCTCCCTCCTTCTTTATCTCCCCCGTCTCTCTCTCCCTCCCGTTCCGAGTCCCTCGATATCCATCTCCATCCCCGTCTGTCCCCTCCTCCCCCCTCCTCCCCCCTCCCTCCAACTCCGTTTCTTCTTTGCTCTATCACTCTACTGCCATCTCCATTTCCCTCTCTTTATCTCTCCTCCTTCTTCCTCTCTCTCTCTCTCTCTCTCTGACCCCTGTTGCAGTCAGTAAGGCCTGATGAGAAGCTACCTTACACTGCATAGTCTGATCAGGTGTTGTCGAGTAAGCGAGTTTAGGGCCCTGATCTCGTGCGGTCAGCTTAATGCTATCCTCTGCTGGATCTCTCCTCGTGACCTGGTCTGTGGCTTGCCGATCAGATCAGTGACCTGCGGAACTTTTACAGGGTGCAGTCGATTAGTCCTACGGACACCTACTCATGCCTTGCTACAGCCCTCCCCCTACCCACCTCCTACTGGCTCTAATACAGCCCGCCTCCTACTGGCTCTAATACAGCCCACCTCCTACTGGCTCTAATACAGCCCTCCCCCTACCCACCGCCTACTGGCTCTAATACAGCCCTCCCCCTACCCACCTCCTACTGGCTCTAATACAGCCCTTCCCCTACCCACCTCCTACTGGCTCTAATACAGCCCTCCCCCTACCCACCTCCTACTGGCTCTAATACAGCCCTCCCCCTACCCACCTCCTACTGGCTCTAATACAGCCCTCCCTCTACCCACCTCCTGCTGGCTCTAATACAGCCCTCCCCCTACCCACCTCCTACTGGCACTAATACAGCCCTCCCCCTACCCACCTCCTACTGGCTCTAATACAGCCCTCCCCCTACCCACCTCCTACTGGCTCTAATACAGCCCTCCCCCTACCCACCTCCTACTGGCACTAATACAGCCCTCCCCCTACCCACCTCCTACTGGCACTAATACAGCCCTCCCCCTACCCACCTCCTACTGGCTCTAATACAGCCCTCCCCCTACCCACCTCCTACTGGCTCTAATACAGCCCTCCCCCTACCCACCTCCTACTGGCTCTAATACAGCCCTCCCCCTACCCACCTCCTACTGGCTCTAATACAGCCCGCCTCCTACTGGCTCTAATACAGCCCTCCCCCTACCCACCTCCTACTGGCTCTAATACAGCCCTCCTCCTACTGGCACTAGGATGCTCTACAACAACCTATCCTCCTACTAGCTCTTCCACAGCTCTGCTCCTACAAGGTCTAGGATGCTCTACCCCAACTCTCCTCCTACAGGGTCTAGGATGCTCTACCCCAACTCTGCTCCTACAAGGTCTACGATGCTCTACCCCAACTCTGCTCCTACAAGGTCTAGGATGCTCTACCCCAACTCTGCTCCTACAAGGTCTAGGATGCTCTACCCCAACTCTCCCCCTACAGGGTCTAGGATGCTCTACCCCAACTCTTCTCCTCTTTGCTCTAGGATGCTCTACCCCAACTCTCCTCCTACAGGGTCTAGGATGCTCTACCCCAGCTCTCCTCCTCCTTGCTCTAGGATGCTCTACCCCAGCTCTCCTCCTCCTTGCTCTAGGATGCTCTACCCCAGCTCTCCTCCTCCTTGCTCTAGGATGCTCTACCCCAGCTCTCCTCCTCCTTGCTCTAGGATGCTCTACCCCAGCTCTCCTCCACCTTGCTCTAGGATGCTCTACCCCAGCTCTCCTCCACCTTGCTCTAGGATGCTCTACCCCAGCTCTCCCCCTACAGGCTCTAGGATGCCATAACTCCATCCCTCCTTCTACAGGCTCTAGGACGCAACCTCTCCTTCTGCTACAGGATGTCTGGGAAGCCACATCCTATTATCTGAACACTTCCACTTGCAGACTGCAGATCAAAATCTCCCCTTTAGCTCCACCATCCAATCAGATTGGGCTACCGACTCGCGTGCCTCATAACTCTATGATTAGTGAGTGGAGCATCCAGGGAGTGGGAAAGCGTTTGTTAGTGTGTGTCCGTGTGTGTGCATGTGTCTGAGTGTGTGTGTGTGTGTGTGTGTGTGTGTGGTGAGGGGGGGGGGTCACAGCTCGATATCCCACCCTTCCCAGGTCAGACTGCCCCTTGGACAAACTAAGAGGGTGATTATTGATTAATCAGTATACATTAATGAGCTGAATCGATCTGAGCGGAGGTGGGGGGTGCATCACCTTAGATCACTGACACCGTGAGAGAGCCTTTATCAAGTGGGCCAGCGGCAGCCATTTTAAAAATGGGACCTCGCCGGGACACGGAGAGAGGAGAGGCAGGATGTGGGTGCGGGATAGGGGGGAGAGGCGCTAGGATACGGTTACAAGGGCTGCTGCGTTCGTCACAACTCCGCGTTTGACCGGGCTCATTGATACGGTGATGCACAGTGACGGATCTACCACAGGTCCTGAAGTCTACAGGACATTTCGCCAATGCTGATAAAGTACTGTGGCGTTTTATGGCGGTAGTAAATATAGCCCCTGGATGGAAGCGTTATGCTAATATGACAGTTGGCAGAAGTGTGAACTGAGGGAATGCACTTAAGGAAATGCTCATCCGAGACAGAGCCAATAGCCAGGGCCAATCACCCACAACCCTAAATGGAAGCAAAGTTATGTGAACCCCAAGTATAGGGCTGCCGGTGCCCTGAAGCTGTCTCATACATGTCTCTTTAGCTCGGCATATGTGAAGTCATCGAGCTTTGCTGTTGTTTACCGTGCCACTCAGGGCCACGACACCAACTGATATTACCATAACAAGGATTTAAGACGTGCACTCTGCAGCCACTGAGGGATTAGGAACCTACTGTACAGCCGAGTGCTATTCCAGGCGAGACTTGGTGAGGTTTGTTATCGTACGTTACTTTAAGGCTCACGCGCAAGCACATGCGCAAACACACACACAAACACAAAAAACACAAACACACATATAAGAGACAGTCCTCAATACAACTACATGCTTTTACCTCTTAGAACTATGAAGTCTCTCACAGATAGTCAGATAATGTATTTAAAGCAGCGTAAAGATAAAGCGATGACTGACATGACAGAACAAAGTAGACATACTCTCACCATGTCCACAAACAACAACTGCTTGACACTGCAACGCTACAAAGTGACATCTGACAGACAATATTATGTCATATGAAAGGCTTTTTTCAGCAAGAATAAAATAAAATAAAAACGTTGTGATTCTTGGGATAGGATCAGGGATCAAGGATAATCTAGGTTACACAGAAATGTATCAGAGTTGATCCTGCAGATTCTATTCTACAGTAGATTCTTATTCAAGACATCTGCAATGAATGTTAAGATATACTCTTACAGCTAAATACAATAAAAAAGCAATCGGATCAAATATTTAAGAGAAATCACCCAAACCAATCATTTTTGCCATTAACAACCGATTGTAATCCTTTGCTTTCATATTTTCCAGATTACAGTGTATTGTGCCAGAGGCAAGGTTACGTAGATTAGAACAGAGGTCAAAGTAATCTCAATCTGAAATCCATTAATTGTCTGTGGAGTTGAGGGGGTTGAAGGGTCGTGGACATAATTGATCATTAGAGTAAAAAAAAAAGCCTACATTATACACTAGAATAACATTATACACACATATGGTGTACATACACATATTGTGTACATATTGTGTACACACCCATCCGAGCACACGCCCCCCACATATAGACACTCGCACGCACGCACGCACACACACACACACACAGACACGCACACACACACTAAATGTTGCTGTTCACACTAAATTATGCTGTTAAGTAGCTGTAATAATGAACTCTCCAAAGGCATCTCTAAAAGGCGCACCGCACCCCAAATAGTGTATGCATGGGAGCTTTGTCTCTGTACACTGTCACATGGATCCATGTGAATCACTATCGTCAACGCACACAGCAGTAGCCTGCAGTAAGGATCCCAGGACCTGGGCTGGGATGCAGGAGCCTCCCTGTGTGGGTTTGGGGAGGAGGGTTCGACACTGTGGTCCCCGCATGCTTCCTCTCTGGTGCAAGGCAGACCACAGCGAGGACAGGAGAGGATGGCGGAGTCTGTCACTCTCACATGGACTAGACTGGACCAGACCCCAAACAGACAAGTACACCAATGAGCTGGAGAACATCGAGGTCTAGCCACTCAACCAATGTTATACTATGTGTAGAGATGTGTGCAGTTGGCCAATATACTACTAGCCCAACGGTGACTTGGCAAAGAGCAGGGCGAGGAGGAAGAGGAAGAGGAGGAGGAAAAATCGAGATGACTCACCCGGCCTTTTTTCGTTTCGACTTTTTCGACCCCCGCATAGTCGTACTTTTGAGATAAGGACCAGGATCTGTTTCTGGCACAGAGACTTGTTGCTCTTGGGACAGGGCTTCCGCTTGTTGACGACCGGTCGGTTCGCCTGGTCTTCCTTGACCGCCCGTTTCTGTCTGATGAGAGAGCTGGCGAGAGCTGCCATCTTCCCCCCCTCTCGCCTTCGGGGAGGGGGGCGTCTTCCTTCCCCTCAGCCCCTCTTCCGGCCGGGCCGTCCTTCGCCTCGAGCACCAGGGGAGGACGGGGACCGGGGGCGGGGGTGGGGGGGGGGGGAGGGAGGTGGAACCCCTGCCGGGGGGGGGAGTGGGGGTCCGAGCAGGTCACAGAGGAGAGAGAGGCGTTCGCTTCAGAGCTCCTCGAAAAAGGGGAGAGCTGGAGAAGGTGAGAGTTCACCCGCAGTCACGCATCCAGCGTGGAGTCTCCGCTCTGACGAGAAAAAAAAGACATGATCAACACTAAAACAATACACAAAAACAGCAGGGAAACCGGTGAGGTCACATTTTCAGGAGGAAACAAAAAATACTTAGTGGGGTTAAAGGGTCACTGTCGATAAAAAAAAAAAAAAAGTGTGTAAAGATCTCCACATGTCCTGCGTCTAACCCCCCTCCCCACTCATCTTGTCAACCCCCAACGACGACAAACTTCGAAATATAAAAAAATCACTAGCCTATCCTACAAGTAAATAACCCCCCCCCCGCCCACCCGCAAAAAAAGGCAGCAACGCTGCCTCTCTTTCATATAAAAATCACACTTGTTCCAGTGATAAGTTCAGTCATTGTGAAGCTCAAAGAGCATAAAAACGCAAAAGAAACCAAACGGGCAGGTCCCATGTAGTCTCTTGACGGTGAACTTTGCGCGTGCGAGGACTAGTGAGCTGACTAGTGAGCGAACTAGTGAGCGGACTAGTGAGCGGGCTGGTGAGCCGGGCTGCCGAGCGGTAATCCGGCAGAGTTAGATCCAGAGGCGGCGGCACAGCAGGCAGGACGCTGGCGAACTCGCAAGAATGAAGCCGGCAGCAGAACGGAGGGATGGACAGAGAGAGAGATTTCTCTTCCGCCTCCTCTGGCATGCTCGCTCTCCCCACAGCCCTCACCTAACCCCCCCCCCCCCCCCACACACACACACACACACACACACACATACACCACCCCCGCCTCCCCCCCCCACCCCTCATCCAGAGCCAGCGAGTGAGTTGGAGAGAGTGTGTGCGCGTGAATTCCAGCAGCCAGCGTCAGTAGAGGTGACATTCAAGAGAGAGAGAGAGAGAGAGACAGAGGGAGAGAGAGAGAGGGAGAGAGAGAGAGAGAGAGAGAGAGAGGGAGAGAGAGAGAGAGAGAGAGAGAGAGAAGGGGTGGGAGAGAAGGAGGGAAATGCTGCGATGAGAGAGAATGAGATCGACTGGGAATGACAGGAACAAGAGGAAGAGGGGAAGGAGAGAAAGCCGAAGGAGAGAGAAAGCATGCCGCCTCTCTCTCTCTCTCTCTCTCTCTCTCTCTCTCTCCTCAGGGCGAACGCTGGGAACGCTCTGCGCTTCCTCAGTGGCGCTCCCAGCCCCTCCGTCTGACTGTCCTTCAGAGCCGGAGAGGTGGAGAGAGGGGGGACAGGCGCACGCCGATGGGAACCGGTGCTTAAGGCGCGTGTTGTGACAGTCCTCCGTCACCTCGGAAGGAGCGGCATCACCACGCGCCACCGTGAGCTGCTCGCACACACACCCGCACGCAAACGTGCACACGCCCGGACTCACTCATTCCAGACGTGCACACTTGGGTTCTATACTGTGGCACAGCGCTCACTTATCTCTGTGTGAGGAGGTTGCGTTGCGTAAGTGTGTCTCCATCTGGTGTGTCTTTCTCTCTCTGTCATTCTCCATCTTCCATGACACACGTAAGTGGCCCTCCCAGGTGCTCTGTTTCCTCTCTCCCCAACCCTCCTCTCTCTCAGCCCCAACCTCAAACCCCTCATACGAAATGGATGAATTGGTGCAGGTTTGCTTACAGGAACGGTCACTGAATGTCTGTCAGGGCAGGCTGCCAGCTAACTGTGACAGATACACAACCAGGGAGGGAAAGATTGAGTTAGACAGCCGCCTCCCCCTACGAAAAAACCCCACAGGACACTGTTGGCCCCTGCCACAGTTGGTAATAAATATTTAGATACAGTACATATATTGTACCTAGATACAGTATTTAGCATTAAGAGGTTTATAGTACACAGAGAGCTGGCCTGGTGTTACATCCTACCTGTCATCATTGTTTACACTGCATTAGGACCACAACTGTTATTGAGCATAAAACCCCCCTGAGGTCATGCATCCATCTCTCCACTCTGACTCTACCTCTAGAAATCAACTATTTCTGAGGGCCAATCAATCAATGCCATTTTTATTTGGCTTTTTTTCTCTTTTTTTAACAAGGCAATCACCACGGAAACCAGCAGCGAAAGCAACTTGAGGATGCAAGGTCGATTTACATTATGTCTAATGATGCCAAGCAAGGTCACTGTCTGTCAGGGAGAGACTGACAGGTGACAGCAGACGCCCGGTCTCCAGGGGGCGCTGGGGTTAGGAGGGGTGGGGTGGGGTCGGGAAGAGGAGATAGGTAGATGGGGGGTGAAAGGATAATGCAGTTAGCATTGACAAGGAAACAGGAAATATGTTTTTTTTCTCTTTTTTCTCCCATCTGTTCCCCCCTGTGCATGCGTGCGTGTGTGTGTGTGTGTGTGTGTGTGTGTTTGTGTGTGTGCGTGTTTGTGTATGTGTTTGTCTGTGTGTGTGTGTGTTTGTGTGTGTGTGTGTGTGTGTGTGCGTGTTTGTGTATGTGTTTGTCTGTGTGTGTGTGTGTGTGTGTGTGTGTGTGTGTGTACTGTATGTGCGTGTAGGTGTGTGTCTTTGTTTGTGCAGTCCATTATTCAGACCTCTGGTGTCTCTTAGAATGAGCAGAGAGGAGACCAGTCAATTCCCTAATGGAACAGACATTGCCAAGGCTTTTACCACTTATTCATCTCGCCTCTGTCAAAAGTTCAACCTTAAAGTTACATCCAGTGAGGACCAAGGGCAACAAATGTTAGCACCTTCCATTTCTCATTAACAGGAGTCATTTCATGTAATAAAGTGTCTTTTGGGGAGGATGGATAGAGAAAAGGATGGATAGAGAAAAGGATAGATAGAGAAAATTATAGATAGGGAGGAAGGATAGATAGGGAGGAAGGATAGATAGAGGGGAAGGATAGATAGGGAGGGAGGATAGATAGAGAGGAAGGATAGATAGGGAGGAAGGATAGTTAGAGAGGAAGGATAGATAGAGAGGAAGGATAGATAGGGAGGAAGGATAGATAGGGAGGAAGGATAGATAGGGAGGAAGGATAGATAGAGAGGAAGGATAGATAGGGAGGAAGGATAGATAGAGAGGAAGGATAGATAGGGAGGAAGGATAGATAGGGAGGAAGGATAGATAGAGAGGAAGGATAGATAGGGAGGAAGGATAGATAGAGAGGAAGGATAGATAGGGAGGAATGATAGATAGGGAGGAGGGATAGATAGAGAGGAAGGATAGATAGAGAGGAAGGATAGATAGGGAGGAAGGATAGATAGAGAGGAAGGATAGATAGGGAGGAAGGATAGATAGAGAGGAAGGATAGATAGGGAGGAAGGATAGATAGAGAGGAAGGATAGATAGGGAGGAAGGATAGATAGAGAGGAAGGATAGATAGGGAGGAAGGATAGATAGAGAGGAAGGATAGATAGAGAGGAAGGATGGATAGGGAGGAAGAATAGATAGAGAGGAAGGATAGTTAGAGAGGAAGGATAGATAGGGAGGAAGGATAGATAGAGAGGAAGGATAGATAGAGAGGAAGGTAGGATAGGAATGTTGGAGGTTGGGTAGCTGTTGTGTCTCTCAGTCTGCCGTCTGTCTCTGTGGCTCTCATCATGGAGGATGGCCTGAAAGCGACCTTGCCCTGCTTCCAAAGCTATTAAGCTCCACTGAGCACCCCCAGACCTCGCTGACAAATCTGGATATCCCCTCCCAAAGTCCCTTCTCAGTGGGGCCCTACACACATATGCACACACACCCGTGCCCACACATACTGTACACCCACATCCACACACCGACAGACACACCGACAGACACACCGACAGACAGACACACACACACACACACACACACACACACACACACACGCACACACACGCACACACAGTGGCCCAATTCTGTCTCTCTGTCTCCCTCCTCTCTCTTTCTCTGTCTACCTTCCTCTCCCTCCATCACAGCTGTACACAGATGACAGTCATATTCTTTAATCCCCCTCCATTATGTAATCATGCTGAATATCAGCCTCTCTTTAGCAGCGATCTGCAGACATGCTTCTCATTCCTATTCTCTAGCTGGTATTTACTCAGGCCGCCTAGCAATGAGGTCTTGAGTGATGCTCTGCTATATAGTGTGTATATTGAACAGTACCGTACAGTATGTGTGAGACATGAAGAGAGTGTACAGTATGCTTTGTGTGTGTGTGTGTGTGTGTGTGTACAGTACGTCTGACTGTCTAAGCGTGCCAAGTGAACAGATGTCAGCTAAGCAGTCTCCATCATGTTTATCCATATTATACAGTTTATCCGTTTATGGTTTGACCTTGTGAAATGATAATTCCAAATGTCTATCCAGCACTAATCCAAAATGGCAACTTACTTCCACAAATACATGTGTTGCATAACTCATTTGTATTACATAAAACATTATACAAATTAGAAGGTCACTTGGTGAGCGCAGACCTCTGCCCCATGATGCATGTTGTCATCATGTGCAGTGACATTAGCGTAGCCGTACTTGTCGACAAATGTTAAAAATGTCCTGGTGGTGCATCACCACTGCAGTTTATGAGTAGCTGGGTTTGACACAGCTGGGGTCAGCCGCATGGGTGATGTATCCCAGCTACCTAGATATATATGACAGGACCAACAACAGTAATATAGTTACGAGCATAATTAGTTAATTCAGTAGCTACTGTAAGTAGTTGATCTTTTCCATCATGCCATGATTAAAATATTTTGGTACTAATACCCACAAAATAGCTAGGTAGCTAGCTAGCTGAATCAATCCTTCCCAGCATGTTAACAGTGTATCCTAGCCATGGTTGTGAAGTACATGCCGGTCTGGTCTATCTGTCAATGTTAACAAAAATGTGTAATAATTCATGGATCCTCCCTGTGATTCTGATCCGTTCTGAAATGTAAAGGGTTCTTCCTTGGCCCATGAAAATTGGTCTGGTAGTCGTTGCATAATCCTGCGGACTAACTAACAGACTAGCTAACACACACACACACACACACACACACACACACACACACACACACACACACACACACACAGAGGGGGACACGAGCATTGTTGATGAAGCTGGTGGCCATAGGGAAGAAGCAAGTCTCTATGGTGTGTGGTCTTGGCCCTGATGGACCGCAGCCTCCTACCAGAGGGGAGTACAGTAATACGAAGAGATTGTGGCCGGGGTGGGAGGGGTCGGCACCTGGAGGGAGGGCGGGGCCTGTAGTCGTGCAGGGCCCGGAGGGAGGGCGGGGCCTGTAGTCGTGCAGGGCCTGGAGGGAGGGCGGGGCCTGTAGTCGTGCAGGGCCCGGAGGGAGGGCGGGGCCTGTAGTCGTGCAGGGCCTGGAGGGAGGGCGGGGCCTGTAGTCATGGAGGGACAGCAGGTTGCAGCAGATCACCTTCTCAGTGGAGCGGATGACGTGCTGCAGTCTGGCCTTGTCCTTGGCTGTAGCAGCGTAGCACCAGGTGATGATGGAGGAGGTGAGGATGGTCTTTGGAAGGCCGTAAAAATGCTAGGCCATTTAACAATGCTGTAAGATTGCTGTTTGGCTTTTGTTTAGAGATGTCAAAGTATCTGTATTGAAAAATGTCTCCCCTCATTTCCCCAGCAATGAGTGAAAAAGGAAAGAGGAATATGACACTTAATATCCTAAGACCTGCTCTACACACAACGGCTATCCTAAGACCTGCTCTACACACAACGGCTATCCTAAGACCTGCTCTACACACAACGGCTATCCTAAGACCTGCTCTACACACAACGGCTATCCTAAGACCTGCTCTACACACAACGGCTCCCCTAATTAGAACCTTAATCTAGGAAGAGCAGGATACCAACCCCAATATACTCTCAGTAGCCACAGGCAAAGAAGAAGGGAAAGGGGCCCCAAGGACACTGTGTGTGTGTGTGTGTGTGTGTGTGTGTGTGTGTGTGTGTGTGTGTGTGTGTGTGTGTGTGTGTGTGTGTGTGTGTGTGTGTGTGAGAGAGAGAGAGAGCGTGGGTGTGTATGAGTGTATTTTGAAAAGAGGAGGGTAGGGCACAGGAAGGGAGAGGTGGTAAGAAGTAGAGATGTGAAACACAGATATCCACAGTCTCGGGGCCGTGAAGATCAGAGCAATATATCTCTGAAGCAAATGCTCACAGATAGAGAGATACAGTAGAAGCACATAAAGCTTCACCACAGACACCTCGTAAAGCTCGGCCACGTTTACTGCCTCCAGTGGCGTGACACAGGGAGGAAAGACAGAGAGAAAACAGATGAGAGTGAATCTTGAAGTCCTCATGTTTACTGGTGCCTTTTATGATTGAGGTGAGATGAGGCAGTGAAATGCCCTAGCTACAACTGGTTAGTTAGTAGTAATGTAAGTAACTGGGTACCCAGAATGAATCACCAGTTTAAGATGGCCGTCACTCATCAGGCATGAAGGTCAATGCTTGGACACCTGTTCAGATATAATGCATGTATATATTCTCTCAAAACATTTCCTTCAACACCGGTCAATGTGACTCCTCTTTCATAGTACTAGAACATTTAAATGGTAAATGGACTGCACCTATATATCACTTTTATCCAAAGCGCTTCACAATGGCCTCTCATTCACCCATTCACACACCAATTGCGGCAGCTGCCATGCGGGGTGCTAGCCTGCTCAATAGGAGCAATTTGGGGTTCAGTGTCTTGCCCAAGGACACTTCGACATGTGAACAGAAGGAGCCGGGATTCGAACCACCGACCCTACGATCATTGGACGACCTGCTCTACCTCCTGAGCCACAGCCGCCTCACCACCATGAATCCCAGCTCATAAAAGATATAACATGTCTGGGTTCTTAGTGTCCTATAGCCCAGATAGGCTTTGATTCAAACATGGCTGTTCACCAGGGCTCAGAAGGTGATGATTCAGTGGTGTGTGACATTGAACGATCCTGCTACTTTAGTCTATTGATCCATCTACCATAAGGTTCTCTGTCGTCTGTAGCAACCCGCAGCGTGTGTGGAGGGTATCTGACCAAACCCCCTTCTGTGGGTTTTAAAGCTATCATCAAACCTGTCGACACTCGTTAATCAGTATGATATGTGAGTGAAAACGAGTGAGGTTTTGATGGGTACTTCTATTTGTTTGGGAACAGCAGCTGTACCGTAGGCGCCCTCTTGGTCCTTAATTAAGAAGACGAGTGTCGGGCGCAGGAGGAGGAGGTCGGGAAGGACAGTTGGGGAGAGACAGAGGGTTCAGGTCGATGAGGGAGAACAGGTTTTAACACAACTCGCCAACTCTGGAGCACAGCAAAGAGAACACAGAGTACCAGACAGGGATGAGCTGCAGGCTCATAAATTTCCCAGAACAAACCCTTAAGAATAAAACTGGTGTCGTGATCTCACCGCTGGTTTATGTTGCCGTGGCGGTACGGACCACAGTCAAGGTGTCAGATGTGCCACCATCATCAAGAAAAGATTCATGAACGGGGTGTGAGATTTTATGATGATTGCTATACTGTCCGGAATAAAGAACTGATTAATATGGGGCTTGAAGTGAGGATTTACATGTGTACATGAGTCTCCTGTGATACAATGATGCAGTAAATGATTGTGAATTAATCACTGATGAACACAGACACTATCAATTTCAGTTAAAAAACAACAACAAACAAACATCATGCTGGCGTTCCTGTTCAATCCCAAGCTATTTGAATTCAAGATTTTTAATACTGTCTCAATCCAAATGTCACTTTCATTTTCGCTTTTGATGTTTTTCTATTTTAACAGCCTTATATAAAATCATTAGTGGTGGCAAGGCTTAGTGCAAATTACCATTTTGTGAGATTACGGTAATGGACATTGTGGGGCCACAGCCAGCTCCCAATGGTAGATAAAAGACAATTGAGAGGGTGCTAAAGACAGATTGAGAGATACAGTAAATAACCTCAAACATGACCTGAGCATACGGGGAAGGGGGGTCAATGTAAAGAACAAACATATGAGAGACAGACTTTCATAGAGATGAACAAGGCAGATAGAAAGTAAAGGTTGCGCAAACTAAGGGAGCCAGTCATTCCGGAGGGAGGCAGGAAGTTAGGGGGAGAGTAAGGAGAAAGAGAGGCAAAGAGTTGGGGGGAGGCAGATAGCTGGGGGAGAGTAGGGAGAAAATGAGGCAGAGAGTTGGGGGGCAAGGCAGTTGGAGAGGGGCAGATAGTTGGGGGGTGGGGGCAGAGAGTTGGGGGGGGGGGGTTGGGTGGAGAGTAGGGAGAAAGTGAGGCAAAGAGTCAGGGGAAGAGCAGGAAGAAAGGAGGGAGGCAGAGAGTTGGGGAGTGGGGGGGGGGGGGGCAGTGTGTGAGCGGGGTCCCAGTCCGAGCTGTAAGAGTGGGCTGATCTTCACAGAAGGGCTTGTCAGCTGCACCAGGCGTGAATCAGAGAGCAGCAGTCACACTTCTCTGTCCCCCACCCACCCATCCACCAAGCTGGCTCTCCAGGAAACAACAGTCCTTTGACTCTGACTCATAAGCATAATACATGATGAATGTGCATAATCACCAGGTGCCTCAATTATCACCCCCATGAACTGTTTTCATTATTCTCACCTCCCGCCTTCTCTCTCCTCTCATCCCTCAGTGGCCCACAACCCCCTCTGTTTTCTCTGCTAATGGACAAACCCGTAGCTAGTGATAACTCCAACAGTACGTGTCTTCTATACAGACAATGCTTCACGGATGCCAAAGTAAAGCCTCTCTCTCTCTCTCTTTCTCTTTCTCTTTCTCTCTCTCTCTCTCTCTCTCTCTCACTCTTTTTCTCTCATACACACACACACACACACACACACTACCAAATGACCAGATTCATACATAGTGAGGCAGACCGCAATAGTAGCTCCCCCCTGGTCAGTGCTAGCCCTATCAGAGACTGTGCGCATGCAGCCCATCGCCTCAGCACTCTGTCCAGCACGCAGACCCTCATTAAATGATATGTTTGAAGAAACCCAGTGATTGCCCCCACCAAAACAAATGAGGAGACCAGTTCACTGAACCGGGGGGCTATCTTTAACTGAACCGGGGGGGCTATCTTTAACTGAACCGGGGGCTATCTTTAACTGAACAAATGAGTTACTGCCAACAGAGCAGAGGGGTCCGTCTCAGGCTTTCTGTCCCTCAGAATATTGTGTTAATTATCTCTGAGTACTACAGTATATCTACCATGAGCATGACTTACTGTACTAACCATGAGGATGACTTACTGTAGGCTACTTACCACAAACATGACTTACATTACCTATAATGAGCATGAGGATGACTTACTGTACCACAAACATGACTTACATTACCTACAATGAGCATGACTTACTGAACTTACCACAAGCATGACTTACTGTACTAACCATGACTTACTGTAGGCTACTTAACCACAAACATGACTTACTGTACCTACAATGAGCATGACTTACTGTACTTACCACAAACATGACTTACATTACCTACAATGAGCATGACTTACTGTACTTACCACACGCATGACTTACTGTACCTACAATGAGCATGACTTACTGTACTTACCACAAGCATGACTTACGGTACCTACTGTACAGTGAGCATGACTTTCTGTACTGTAACTTAAGAAGAAAGTTATCTATTTAGCTAATGTGACAGTGATAATTCATACACTCTAGATCTGTATAGAGGTTTTACCTGTGGTATCATGTAATATTGTCTACATCGACTCAATCTGATTGTGAGGTCAGAACTACCCATTGTATACTTATTGACTTACTTAATCCTCTTCCTTCCTTGAGGAACATAAGGCTGTAAATATCTGCTTCCTCCTGCTCCTATCCTGTGCAGCATGTTGTGCCTCAACCCCAAGTTAGGTTAGCTGTTTCCAGTTCCATGGTCACAGTTCTTTGCCAGGTTGTTTTTAGCCTCCCTTGTCCATCTCAAGGCTACTTTGGGAATACAGTCCTGGTCCATTCTGAGGACATGTCCTAGCCATTGGAGCTGGCGTTGTTTAATTCCCAGCACCACATTGCGACAGTTTGTGTTTTTATACAGGTACTTCTTGGAAATTATTTCTGGCCAGAAGATGACATATCTTCTGGAGACATCTGTTGTGGAATGCATTGATTTTCTTCATGTCACTCTCAACAGCTCGCCAGCTTTCTGAGCCGTACAGCAGAACTGACTTAACATTGCTGTTATACAGTCTGATCTTGGTTTTTAGGCTGTACTGCTTTGACTTCCAGGTGGTACGAAGGATCGCAAATGCACTGCAAGCTTTCCCAAGCCTTATACTGATGTCTTTACTGCATGCATTGTCCTTGCTGAGTAGACCAGATATATGAACCCCTCAACATAGGGGTCAGGGTCAAGGTTAGGGTTAGAATTATACGAAAATGATAAGAAAATCGTTCAGTGGAGAGCGATTCAATAGATTAATATTCGTATCCTCGGGAGTGAAAATTAGTGAGACCGCCCTGCACGCCCAACCCCCAACTTGAAGGGTCAGGTGTTGCTTTTCCTCTGGCCTTTCCTTTCCTTCTACCCTGAAACCTGCCCAGCTTGGTTGAGCCTGCTGGGGGGTGACCCCCCACCGGTATAGTCTTCTTGGTCACGGAGGCACACAAGCCTTCCCACCACGACAAGGTAGCAACATGGGAGAAGGAACCGTTGCATAACTACAACTAATGTTGGCAGCTCATATTGTATTGCACAGAGTAGGAATCTACAATCAAACACAGTTCTTATTTGGCCTCTTCAAGGGTAAACATCAGTGATTCCACACACACTGCAGTATTTGGTTTCATGTGGACCTGTAGGGGGCAAGAGTGAGAGAAAGTAGTGTGTCCCATTCCTTTTAGTTTCTAGGGCTAGGCGGCATAGCGAGGGCTAGTGGATGCTCAAAGAACCCTCCAAATCAAGGGTTTTCAGATGCTGACTTTAAACCGAGGGGTAGATGAAAACTCACACAATGCTTTGCGAACCGAGGCAGCGATATGGAATATAGCTACCGGTGACGTGAAAAAAAAATGGGAAAGAAACTCAATGTCTCCGCAAATATTCATTAAAAAAATTTAAAATCTGTGGAATAACTTAGTTTAATGTAGATGCAAAGGAACATGTTATTCGATCGTTATGACACGCATTTCAGAAAAAAATGCTATTCACGATGTCAACTCTATTTCATCGTTAGCCTAACTTAAAGGGCAATGCTAGTTTTTGACAACCTGGACCTTATTTACGACATATTATAAGAAGTTTGACTCACCGAGATCACTTTGGTGTAGTTCGGAGGCCTGTAGAAGAAATTTAAAATCCAGCGCGAGCCAGTATATCCATGTAATGACGGTGGACGGGGCAACGAGAATGCAGTTTCTCAAAATCTATTTTCGGCCGCTAAACGGTTGTTTTCATCAATCAGATTGGATGAATCGACAGTTGAGATTCCACAACACGAGGCATTGTAGTGGTTTTCAAATACGGGGTCTCTGCGCTACGATCGGATTGTTGCTGACGAATGACGACGACAATATTCTCGGCACCAACAACGATCGTAGCGCAGAGAATGTGAGCCGGAGAATAGCCAGTCTGCGCGCTGGCCTGTGCGCATGCGTGCTGGAGCAAGTGGGGAAAGGCGTGTAAAGATCATATTACAGAGGCTAAAGACCCCGTATTTGAAAACCACTACAATGCCTCGCGTTGAGGAATCTCAACTGTCGATTCATCCAATCTGATTGATGAAAACAACCGTTTAGCGGCCGAAAATAGATTTTGAGAAACTGCATTCTTGTTGCCCCGTCCACCGTCATTACATGGATATACTGGCTCGCGCTGGATTTTACATTTCTTCTACAGGCCTCCGAACTACACAAAAGTGATCTCGGTGAGTCAAACTTCTTATAATATGTCGTAAATAAGGTCCAGGTTATCAAAAACGAGCATTGCCCTTTAACAGCATTTTGACTTTCCAGTTATGTAGGCTATGGTGCAATTTTATAATCTAACCAAAATACCGTTGTGTAAACACTTTTTTTTTTACAGTTCATTCCATGTCCTGTGTATGAAGTCTAAAAAATAATCCACATTTTCGGCACTTTCCCTGCTCATATGATATTAGTGCAGTTCTATGGGCATTAGCATTCTAACGTTTATAGCCGATGTGTAAACATGCTTCCTGGCTGTTCAGTTGATTAATCTGTCTTGTTCTGAAATTTGGTCAGATTTGTCACTATAATAATAACAATCATGCTGTAACATCCCAGGGACTCTCTCAAAATCAGGCAATTAATAAAATTCTGATTGAAGATGTAGCAAGTGGTGTCCCATTTCTTAGGTAAAGATTTCAAACCCTACCCCTTGTGGCTCCGTTCTGAAGGGCCACTACTCAGTCGAGGGCACTCCAAAACTAGGAGCTAGGGCTAAGGGGGAGTATTGGGATTGGGCCAAAGTCTCTGTAATAACGGGTGTTAATTCTCTGGTCCTCCGTGATCAAATAGGCCATGCTGTTGTTTTCCCTCTTAGCACCCATAACAGGAGTTCCCAAGCTCAACCCAGCCCAACCCAGCATCCAAAGTCTTGCCTTAATCCCTCCATGCATCCTGTGTTCTCAGGCACGGTAGAGGACAAACCTTGAGTCACCCCTCATCTATCACACCGCTAAGCCTGTCTCTCAGCAGACGCCCTGGCAGGGCCTGCAAAGCACACATTAACATGATACATTCTAATTTGCCCATTGGACACATGTCAATAAGACCACAGATGCTTCTCACAGTGCAGATGTGTGTGTGTGTGTGTGTGCGTGTGTGTGTGTGTGCGTGTGTGTGTGTGCGTGTGTGTGTGTGTGTGTGTGGGGAGATGGGGGGCTGTTGGGCAGGAGGGATAGTTGCAGGCATTTCCTTTCGTCTCTCACTGTTCCCTGTCGGTTACACATGTGCGATGGAGGATGTGACGTGATGTGTCCTCCAGCAACGTGTGTGTGTGTGTGTGCGCGCGTGTGTGTGCGTGTGTGTGTGTGTGTGTGCGTGCATGTGTGTGTGCAATCGTCAATCGTCTATGCAAGTTTCATTATCAAGGTACGATTATGTGTAGGCAGGCAATAGAAAGAAAATGAGTCACACAACGATGCATTGAGATATTAGTGAGTCCTCTAAATCACAGTTGATATATTAGGGATGGCATGAACAATTCTCACATTGTGGAGAATAATTAATTATGGGATTCTACAGTAGATACTATGTGTAAGTGGTCTATCCTTCTTTATTTAAACCGTTTTTTATGATCCTTCCAGTCGCCATTCCTGTGCGTGACTGGATCTGTGCTCATTCCTATTCAGTGATGCATCGCTCTTGTCGACGGGCAATACACACTGCCCTGTCAGACGCTACCAGAGGGATGAGTTATGACTGTAACCCTTCCACTTCCTGGACCGAATCTCTGTCTATCCCACAGCTCCCCCTCTCCCCCATCTCTTCCTGTTAAAGTGCTTCCCTGCCTTCTAGACATCTCCATCGGAGTTAATTACAGCACCTTCCCCGCTGGACCTGGGCCCATCTTCAAAGGCAGCGCTCACAGACAGACAGACACAGACAGGATACAGACAGACAGACAGATGCCAAGGCATGCCAAACACATATTCGGATTACAATATATTTCACAGTACAGTATACTGAGACTGGTAAGATTACACCCTACAGCATGCTTCACGCCTCGGAAAAGCACATTTATCACAGTTTTTCCACTGCATTTACATAGGCCCCATTTACTTAAGCACATTGAGTCTGTGCTTGTCGCATGAAATGTGCTGTATCAAAAAACGTGACTTGACTTCTATTGAAGCCCACTAAGAGCCTGCAGAAAAACTGCAGCTAGCTCAATCCTGAATGAACAGTGAAATGATGGTCTCCATCAGGTCTGTCAGGTTCAAGGTACAGTAGACAGACTACAAATGGGGTCTAAGGTCCCAAACAAACAACAATTGACAACTACGGAAACCAATCAGGGGCTGCATTCTACTGGGGGGGGTAGGGGCAGAACAATAGTTAGAACACAGTCCCGGTCCGGTAACAATGTACATTCATTTCTGGGAATCAATAGATACTGTAGACAGACAGACAGACAGACAGACAGACAGACAGACAGACAGACAGACAGACAGACAGACAGACGGATAGATGGATAGATGGAAGTCCAGACTGATTTGCAAAGAGAAACAGAATGTGAGCTTGCGAGATCAGGATGGTCTCACGAGGCTACCAGGAAGGGGCTATGGCTTCCAGGCACTGATGATGATACTCTAGTGACTGCAGAAGGTTTGGCTCACAGCTCAATGTTGGCTTAGCTCCCAAACAGAGAGCAATTAGAGCTCATCTCACTGAATGATAAATGGAATTGAGGTTGAGGTTTCTGCATGCTTTTAAATAATGTTATAAATTTCTTGATTTTTATACATTTTCATGTGTAAATGTAAGGTGTTTTTGGGGCTCGGACCAGAGGCCACAGCCCCCTATGAGAGTCTGTCTTTTTCTCCCTCCATCCTTCATGTCGTGTTCTCTGTTGGCACCACAAGAGGCAGTAGTGAACATGACCAGAGGCAGTAATCCCTCGACAGATTAGTTCTGTGTTGAACATTATTTTTCTTATGTTATATTGCCATCGTCTGGTACAAGCAGCACAACACAGCACACCATCACAGATGAATACTTTTCTTATGTTATATCGCCATCTTCTGGTAGAAGCAGCACACCACAACACCAAACGAACCGTTGTGCACAAGCGCCAACAAACGCTAAGTAGCTAGCTATGTTTATTCATCAAACTCAAGGCATCGGTCAAGGTTAAAGGACCATACCAGTCTAAATGTGATGTGATCACCTTAAACTAGTCACCCAACGTATATCACATTACCGCAATCAATTTTCCAAAGCAAAGCTCATGTTAAAAATATTTGCATTTTCGCATTTTACTTAAATTTCAAAAGTTGAACATGATGGCTTTAAAACATATTTTTAAATTGTTCCCTCGTTACACTGACAAACTCGCCCTACTTAGTGTCAAATTATTTCTAGTAGTTTTTATTTTATATTATTTTCGTTTGAATCCGTTGAACTTGTGCGATTAGGTATTCTCTAATCCAGGCATTACTAAACTGTGAGGCGGCCCTGGGGGGCCCCAAATAAATTCAGGTGAGGCGCGGAGAGATGGTTAGAAAAAAAAAAAAGTTTTTTTTTTTTTTTTTTGAATTTTCTATGGTTTTTATGAATAAAACGTGATTTTAAAGGTCAGAAAATCGAAATAAATAATGGGATAGATGTATACTAAATTTGTGGATAGTGCAGAGAGAGCCTCCCCCGCAGGCATGAATGTATTGTGAGAAAACGTCATAACATTAACTAGCAACAGGTGCCACCGAGCTAACTTAGCTGTGTAACTTTATGGGCTAGCTAACGCTGCCTTGAAAAATTTACAAATTTGGGGTGTTGGGGGGGTGCGGTGTGTCACTGTTTTCAGAGGGGAGGCCCACTTTGATGGAGTTTGGGAACCCATGCTCTAATCCACCTACCCTAGATTCTCTACCCAGCGCGAAAATAATAACTACTGAAATTTATTTGAAGCTAACTGGGGTGAGTTTGTCAGCGCAATGAGGGAAAGATTTGAAAAGATGTTTTAAAGCCATCTCGTTAAACTTTTGAAATGTAAGTAAAACACAAAAATGCTAATATATTTTAATGTGAGCTTTGCTTTGGAAAATTGATTGCGGTACTGTGATATACGTTGGGTGACTAGTTTGAGGAGATCACATCATATTTAGACATATTGGTCCTTTAAAGGGGTGGTGTGATATTAGCCCTATTTATGATACATCTAACATCAATCTGAAACATAGAGACCATAATTTCATTGATCGCTCAAATATTGAGCTAGATCGAGATTTTCGTCAGACTCAAATTTCTTTACAATGGAAGAGCCAGGGCATGTTAATACCCGTGTTGAAAAACTAGCAGGAAGCTGTGTGTAAACATACCGGTCTTACCGGTCTCAGTATGCTGAAATGTTTACCGACATCCTGACAGCAATCAATAAATAAAGTGCTCTGACAATGGACTGTAATAAGTGTGTCCAATCATTTCAAGTTAGGCTTACCTGTCTAAGTGTAATTTGTTTTCCCCCAGTTTGGAGGAGTGGCCTTGGAGGGAGCCCTGAAGGGAGGGGCAGGGATTTTGTCAGCAGCATTCTTCAAATCTTTCTAACAGGAAACCACAAACCGCCTACTGCACCTTGAGAGAGTGTAATGAATTGCAATTCCATACAATTTGACAGTAGGCCTAGTCTAGACCTAGGCTACAGCCTATACAGCCTTTCATAGTTGAGAATTAACTGAAGAAACCTGTAGCCAATATAATTAATTCGGCATTAACAAGTCGACACTGCTAATCCATCAGTCTGATTGCCGCATTAACATAGTAATAATAACAATAAATATTATAATTAACATAGGCTAGTTATAGATATGGATAACGATGACAAAAAGGCACACAAAGTAACTTGAAAGTTCCGCTTTTTTCAGCTGGTGGTCTGTGTGCTTGGCGCCAGATTTGCATAGGCCTACAGCCACACAGGTTTTGCTGAGTTTCAATTGGCTGAAACTTTAAGCATGCACTGCCTCAGTGTGCAGCAACCGATGATATTTAGAACGTGATTCAAAACAGATGACCAGTAGGTTAAATGGATCGGGGAATTTCTCCCCCCTTTTTAAAATGTATTTTTATTTTAAAACACGGGTCCTCGCGGGTCCATACGGGTAAATCAGTTTCAGATGTGTTTACCGGAGACCCGCGGCAATGCATGATAGACCCGACCCGTACCCGTGAGACACGGCAATATTTTTAAGTATTTTAGAGTATTTTAAAATATTTTTAATGAAATGTACAGTCTGTTTTGTAGATGAATTAACTAACTAACTAATAATAATAATAATAATAAATTAAATTTATATATAGCGCCTTTCATTAAACCCAATGTTGCTTTACATCAGAGCAAATAAACAGACAAGAGACAACAACAAGAACAAACACCAACAACAACAACAAGAACAACCAATCTAGCTGCCAAAGGCCTGGGTGAACAAGTGTCTTTTTAGTGCAGACTTGAAGCTGTCCAGTGTTGGCGCCTGGCGAATCTCCATGGGGAGAGAGTTCCACAGGGTAGGGGCTGCTACCCTGAAGGCTCTGTCCCCGAAGGTTCGCCTGCTGGTGTGAGGGACAGTGAGGAGACCTAAGTGGGTGGACCGCAGATTCCGTAAGGGAGTGTAATGATGGAGGAGGTCAGAAAGGTATTGTGGGGCGAGGTCGTGATGAGCTTTATAGGCTCACATATAACTGTGTCAAACTGATTGCAGAAACTGGGTGACCAATTAAGTGACCAATTACAAGTCCCATAGATATACTGTACTAGATTTGTGCTTACTGTTATGTTTCTCTGTGTATGCAACTCTGTGTTTTGTTTTCTGCTCCTCCTGTTCTCGGTCCCACTCCCAGATGCCTGAGTGGATCCAGTTATAATTAATATAATTCAAAGCATTTTAATAAATATGAGCATTGTGATTTGTCATTTGTGTTTGTCCCTGGATGTTATATAAGTTATGTAAAAAAATTGGGTTACCTGGTGGTGCTATGTCAGTTATTGAATTAATGTGCAGTACAGTAATTGAACATTTGAAATGCTCCTGTTTTGAAATTATACCTACAGTATAGGTGTCTCAGTAATTACCCATTATATATTAGGCTATACTTTGCATGTATTTACCAGTTAATCTTGAGTAATTGGGGGACTATGAAAGGAAGAGTTACCAAAAAAATGTTCAGAGTAAGTTAATTATGCAAGAGAAATTCTTAAGCCTAGGGCCAATGGGCCTAGGATATAGACAATAAACTAGGAGCAATAGTGGGAGCATTTCGGATTACTAGCGGGCCGCTGTCCCTGACGCTATTAATCCGTCAGAGGTCCACTTACCATTCGATGTGCAAATGGCCAGGAACCCGCCAGCAGATTCGGCAGGAGGTCCGACAGCAGATTCCGCCGGAGGTCCGCCAGCTCGTCCATCGGGGACCTGCTGTACAGTAGGTCTACTAGCCTTGTGTTATATTCCGCTGGAGGTCTGCCAACTCATCCATTGGGGACCCACTGTAGGTCCGCTAGCCTTGTGTTATCTGGGTTTATCCCTTACCTTTGTCCAGAAACAGAAGTTGAACCAATTGCAGCAAAATAGCTAACATTACAGGAATCATCAGTGTAACTGCTTTAGCCACTGACCGCTACCATTAATGTTATGGAAGGTGCTGCTAGTTGTTGTGAGCTCATGAGCTAACTGGCTATCCCACTCTTATTGTGCTGGATTAGCATTGGAAGCATTGGAACTGATGTGTCCAGGCGACAAGACCTATCTTAATTTATCAGACATTATTTCATGTAATTTCAATTCACAGGCATGAATAGCTTCTGTCCTACCAGTCCTGAACAGAAACAACCAACCATGCACATAAGCCAGGCTTGACCTGGCCTGGTTATATAGATACACCATTAAATAACATAAAAATACCTGTTATTTTCTGTGGGCATACAGTAAAATTCTGTTTTTTAATTACGGGACAAAGTCGAGGTAATGAGCTGCCAGTACTTTTTCTGTTATTTTAGGGATTTATTTCTTACAGTGCAGAGTGAGGTGATGGATCTGTAGTCATGCTGTGATCCTTGTTTTGGTTGGACAGGAATGATGGTTGAGGTCTTGAAGCAAGCTGGTACAGTACATGACATGACCCTGATGAGGTGTTGAAGATGTCAGTGAACACTGGAGACAGCTCATCAGCACAGTACTTCAGGATGGACAGAGACGTTCACCCACACATCATCTCTGTACTGCATCTGTTTTCCTGGCTGCTCCTGCATGAGAAGACATGAAAAGAGTGAGGAACTCCATACTCTTTGGTGCGCTCTAAGCTGTAAGCTTGGTGCTCTTCAGCTACATACAGCTTGCCGGTGAACACACAGCCTTATGAGGGAATAGGAGCGAGACCCCTAAGGAGTATAGCATCCCGATAAAGAGCAGCTTGCCATGGAAGCTGCTGCCACTTGGTTATATTAATATATACCTCCACTCCTGTGAGCTTGTGAGCCAAATGGCTATGGTTTGCTGGTTCCATCATACTAACCCGACTGACGACAAACAAGCCAGATTGACGATTAGTTCTGTGTTGGTGGTGTATTACTGTACATTTCTTGTTATATTGGCATCTTGTGGTACAAGCAGTAGCAAGACTGGACAAAAGCCCTTGTTTCAAATCAGTTTTATTTGGTGACAGTACAAAGATCAATTATACATGTATAGCATTAATTGAAATGTTATGTAAGTAGCCTATGGAAATGTTAGTACAATAATGGTGTCTTCCTTCCTTTCCCACTAAATACAAAAAATATATAGAATATCAAAGAACAAAAAATATGTGGTATGGGAGGAGGATGGCAGTGTCCTCGTTCAGGACCTGGATGGCCTGGTTTAATAAACTCACTAAATGGTCTAAACCATTGCTTTGATGTTTTATAACTTTATTTCAAAACTTTACAGTGACAAAATAGCTAACGTTACAGCTATATATGGAAGCTGCTGCTAGTTATGACCTCAGTGAGCTCGTGAGCTAACTAGCTATCATGTTTTTTTTTGTACTGGATTAACATATACAGGGGCAGGAAGAGCTGGCTGGACATCTGCAACTAACATTCCTGTAGCTGAGGTTTTATTAACAAACACACAGGTAGGAAGAGCTGGTTGGACATTTGCAACTAACGTTATGATGATATTTGTAATGTTAGCTGTTTTTCTGCTAATGTGAGTTTGAGTTACTGTATCAAGGCTCGGGCAGTGTGTAGGTATCACTGGTTCTGCCCACAATTGGTGCCAGTCCTACCTGACAGATCGGAGCATCTCAATTCTCCTCTGCTGCGGCCCTTGCGTTTGATGCGTGTCCGTCAACGTATGGCGGAAGGCGTGTCTGCCGCACGCAACAACAACCAATCACATTGTCCGAAACTGCGCTCGCAACAGCCAGTAGATTCTCCGAACCTGCTAGCGCGCACTATTTTGAAAACCCACCCGGCTTTTCTAGTGCTGTCATGGATGCTAATCTGGTCGAACGTGTGGCGATCGTCTATGCATTGTGGTTGAGGCGACGTGAACCTGGTGCCCGCAGGTATTGGGTACATCCTATCCTGCAAACAAACAGCGATTGTCCTCCATCTTGGTATCGAAAAATGTGAAAATCCCGCCTTGCGATGACGTCTTTCTCCGTCAAGACATCTGATTGGTCGGCAGCTCCGGCAACGCTTCTGAAAGTTGAATATTTTTCAACTTTCGACGCTAGCAACGCAGGCAACGCAACGCACCGGGACAACAACGGAACCAGAATGCCATTCGGCTGCAGCCATTGAAATTGAATGGCATCAAGGCTACATTCTGGGCCCCATCCTCTTTTTACTGATGCCCTTAAGATCTATTTTTGCTAAACATGATATTTCCATCCACTGTTTCTCTGATGATGTACAGATTTACCTGCCTCTTAAAGCCAAAATAACTCAATGTAGCCATTGCTCGACTGCTTGAAAGACATCAAATCCTGGATGGGCTTAAACTTCCTCAACCTCATGACAGCAAGACCGAGATCAGCTTTTCTGGACAAGCTTTTCCTGTTGATATCCTGAGCCCTCTAAGCTCCAACACTCACTCCTCCGTTAGGAACCTCGGAGTGACCTTTGGTAGTGCTTTTACATTTGATAATTAGGTCAGCTCTGTACTTAAAACCATCTTTTTACAGCTAAGACTTTTGTTATTCATGCTGTCATTTCCTCACGTCTTGACTACTGCAACTCCATGTATGTGGGCATTGACCAGTCCTCACTCAGACGCCTGCAGCTTGTCCAAAATGCAGCCGCCCACCTTCTCACTGGCAAAAAAATTGTCACCCCAGTATTGGCCTCACTCCGTTGGCTCCCTGTCCGCTTTCAAATTGATCTTAAGCTTCTGCTATTTGCTTTTAAACCTCTAAATGGTCTTGCTCCTCTGTACCTGGCTGAACTCTTGCACCGCCACACCCCAGCCAGAGCCGTAAGGTCGGCTGACCAGTTTCCACTCATGTTTAATGAACAAGGTTCAGAAAGCATCTTGTGATCTAATGTTCTAGTTTTCAAAGGGGAGCTGCAGATTGTGACTGCTAACCTGATGTTGAGCTAGGAGTGTATCAGTGCTCTGTGAGTGGATCAATTCTTCTCTTAGTTCTGGTTTTGCTCTTGATATGAGTGTGGAGGAGGGAGACAATGTAAGAGATGATGATATTAGCCTTACATACTGCAGCAGGTCAGGCAGAAAGAATACAGAAAAATGACAGTGAATTTAAACAGGGTGACAGGAAGAGAGAGACTCCATGTGTGTGTGTGTGTGTGTGTGTGTGTGTGTGTGTGTGTGTGTGTGTGTGTGTGTGAGAAAGAGAGAGAAAGCAAAGAGAGATGCATGACGGATTACATACAGTATTACCCCCTTGACTCTTAATCCAGTTTTCAATAGTCATCTTCACCCAAGCAATTTCACTTCAAAGGTTTTGAGTCATGGCAAATTACATCACTTCCAATCGCTTTTGGAATTAAAAAATATAACTAGGGCTGCAAGCAGCAGTGAGCGGGCCCTCGCACCCCATGCGTGTCGGGGTGCGGCGCCGTTAAAGGGTGTGCTATTTCGGTGTCCAGTACTGAGAGAAACTTCCTGTCACCAGTAGGTGGCGCTCTAAGCGTGACTCAATACCGACGCATAGATGTGTTCAGGACGCGGTACCTTGATGAAGCGTGAGAAATGTTGTGTAAATCGGACAATGTATGTAGGAGTTATGATGACTTCCTGTAAGCAGTAGGTGGCACTATAAGTATGACTCAATGCTAACGCACAGATGTGTTCAGGATGCGACCTACATCAACCCTGAGCAATTTGGAGTAAATCGGATAACATATGTAGGAGTTATGAGTATAAATGTTCTTAGCCAGTAGACAAACATACTCCAGGAGCTTGCTCGATCGCCTTGTTGAGAGGGGTCAGGGAAGAAGTTATGAGTACTTCCTGTTTCACCAGTAGGTGGCGATGTACGTGTGACTGAATAGCGACGCATAGATGTGTTCAGAATGCGACCTTCATGAAGCGTCAGCAATTTGGTGCAAATCGCATAATGTATGTAGGAGTTTTGAGGACTTCCTGTTTCACCAATAGGTGGTGCTATAAGTATGACACAATACTGACACATAGATGTGTTCAGGACCGAACCGTCATGAAGCGTGAGAAATATCTGACAAATCGGATAATGTATGTAGGAGTTATGAGGACTTCCTGTTTTATGGCGAAATGTCAAAATTTGGCGGGGCGCCACGGCAAGGGTGTTTGGTGAAAACTCAACTTTTTATAACTTTTGATCACAAAGGTCTTCAGATGAAGCTGACCGAATATGAAGTTGATCAGATTAAATCTGTAGGAGGAGTTCGTTAAAGTACGAGGCATGGAAATTATGATGACAAGGAAGAAATGGCACATTAAGAGCAAAATGGCTGACTTCCTGTTGGATGTTGGGTATAGCTCCAAGAGACATTTTAGTGTGTCTCGATGAACTACATATGCCCACCGAATTTCGTTCGCCTACATCAAACTGAAAGGTGGGGATCGCCATTTTAAATTTGCCGGGGGCGCTCTTGAGCCGTTTTGCCACGCCCCTTTCCGTCACCCATGAAATATCAAATTTTTCACCGGGACTGACGTATCTGCAAAGTTTCATGCGTTTTCATCGATGTTTAGGCCTCCAAAAAGGCATTTGTTTGCGGAGAAGAAGGTAGAAGGTAGAAGGTAGGAGGAAAATAATAATCCTTACAATTTCAATAGGGCCTCGCACCGCCAGTGCCCTAAGTAAACAGAAGTTTAATTTATATCCAAAGTCAGAGGCAGAAAATAAACCTCATAGCGGTCTCTGTGTTAGGCTATGTTCACACTTTACTGAGGACACTGAACAAGTGCCAGTCACCATGGGTAAGAAAGTTCACAACAGTTTGCTTTAAAACTGCCTTTTTTAACAGCTGCAACCAATGTGTCTGTGACCCCAGCTTTACACAGCTGTTCAGTCTCCATAGTAAAGTGTGAACATAGCCGTGGGCAGATTCACTCTAACCAAGACAGATCAGCACAGGCGAGGGAATCTGATGCCACCCACTGAATCTGACACAGAGGGGGGAGTCATGACAGTAACCCTTCTACTTCCTGGACTGCAAACCACCGCGCCACACAGCCACGTCAGGAACAAATGATCTTAATACGAGTGCCCTGGTGCGACAGCATGTCCTTACAAACATTTCTCTCCGAACGAGGCACGGAAACAAATGCGCTGTCGGGTAGAAGAACAGCAGCGAGACAGCAGTGATGATAGAGAGAGCCCCTCTGCAGCAGAGAGAGAGAGAGAGAGAGAGAGAGAGAGAGAGTGACCAGTCAGTGGTCACCATCTAATTTTCAGCAAATCTGTCCCGTCAACACCCCCAATCCCCCCCCCCGCCCCCCCCCTCCCTTCCCCCCAATGCCAGCAGCTCTCTACCCTCTCTGTTTCGCCCCAGAAACTATTAATACCTCCACTCTGTTAATGGAGATTAATGGACAGGAGCGACAATACTCTATAGAGAGAGAGACGGTGAGGGGGGAGGCAGAGAGAGAGAGAGAGAGAGAGAGAGAGAGAGAGAGAGACATCATATGAGCGTGTGTGTGTGTGTGTGTGGGGGGGGGGGGGGGGGTGGTTAGAAACAAGGACAGACTGAAAGATGGATAGATTTCATTATGGAGAGAAGATGGTGGGAACACTGACTTCTGCAGTGAAAAACACCTTGATTCTAAAATCAAGTTGGGTTCTAAAAAAGCCCCTCCCCGGAGCAAGGTGTTCTCCTAACGATCTCCGCCTATTGTCCCTGCACAATGTGAGAGGGTGCTAGTCACCCTGCGCAGCATGGCGCAGCATACAGGACCACCTCCACCGGGCCCATCGTCTTGATAGGAAGCCGTGTTAGGAGCACAGCATGGCATGGCACAGCACGGCATGGCACAGCACAGCAAGCTGTCACCTCGCTCGTGACGGTGTCAAACACTCGAGCTGTTTCAGACGGTGTCAGACCGCTTCTGTAAACAGAGCGTACTGCTGCAGGCTGTTTGGGTGGGAGTGGAGAGGTCAGGGAGGTCAGAGGTCAGTGCGTGTAGCCCGTGGGCGGCTGTGTGTGTGTCGGTCCGGGGCCACGGACAGACCCAGGCGTGAGGACGCTGAGCCTCAGACGGAGCCGGAGAGAGGAGGAGCTACTAGAGTGAGGAGCGTGGGGTGCTGGAAAGGGTGTGGGTGGTTGGCCAGGGTTGGGTGGTTGGAGAGGGTGTGGGTTGAGGTGGTGGTGCTGGTGGTGGCGGGGGGGGGGCAAAGGGCTGATTCTGCTGATTGTGGGAAATTATACCCTCCAATTCCACCTGCAACAGCCACAAGCCTTAGGGAGAGAATAGGAGGAGCAACTGTCTGAGAGATAGAGAGAGAGAGAGAGAGAGATAGAGAGAGAGAGATAGAGATAGAGAGATAGAGAGAGAGAGATAGAGAGAGAGAGAGAGAGAGAGAGAGAGAGAGGGAGAGATAGAGAGAGAGAGAGGGAAATGTAAAGTTAGATGAAGGTTGGCCTGAGGCCAGCGGGAGGAAGACAGAGAGGTAGAGGGCAGAGTAGAGAGTTTCTCAGAGGGAGGACGGCTTCTTCTAAACTGAGACATGACCTTTGAAAGAGCACTGATCCCTACTCCCTACACAAATGCACCATCACACACACACCGGCACACACAGACACACACACACACACACACCCACACACACACACACACATTCACACACACACACACCTGCACACACGACACATTCACTCACACACACACACACACACACACACACACACACACACACACACACACACACACCAACACATCGACACACACCCACACACACACTTTGCTCCCCCACTTTCTATATATATGCCTCCCCAGCACCATTTCTTTCTCCCTACCTTGTGTATCCCGCCATCCTCTCCTCCCTCAATCCTCTCCTCCCTCCCTCTCTCCCTCCCTCTGTGCTGGTCTCTCTCTCCTCCCTGATGGTCTTACTCACATACCATGACTATCTCCCCCAAACAGAGCTACCACAGGATTAAGGGAGAAGAGGGAAGTTAGTGCAGGCTGCTAGTGCCTCCTACTGGTTACAGTCAGTACTGACTGACACACACACACACACATACACACACACACACACACACACACACACACACACAGGTGGACACCGTTTAGAAACAGAGCAAGGGCAGCATGCCATTGATTCAGTGACTCGTTGCAGTGCAGGAATTAATCTATGATTACGGCAGAAGCCAGAGTAATCTGATCCATTTGTCATGTTAATCTGTCATTTTTGCAAATCAAATATGCGTAACGCTTTCCTGAATCAATAGTGGGAGTACAGGTATTAAGTATCCCCAGCTCTATTTAAACCTCTGCTTCAGAGACTTGTACGAGGCAGGAGGGGACACATTAGACGACAGTATCTAGCGCAAAGTCACCTAAAACATTTCACCTTGATGTACCAAGAAGGGCCCGTGTCGAAGGTGACATAACATCATGTTTCATAATCATAATGTAATTCGATGATATGTCAGAGCAGCCTATGCGTGTTTAATCTCAGCAGAGAGTGGATGTAGACGAGAGGTACGTCAGACAAGTACCATGACTCACTCTCTAAATCCTCCACGCTAGACAGGATCTGAAGAGCTGGACTAGACACTTACATGGGCTGACGCCACACATAGTTTAACTGCTGGAGTGCCTGTACCACTCACTGTACAGAATATCAGAATATCAGCTCAAACGTAGTGTCTAAAATATAACCCATACTAATACGTACTGTAG